>NW_024356248.1:2607095-2636596 GCF_902729225.1 Pteropus medius
TGGGGAGAGTGGACGAGTTGAGAACGTGGAACAAGGGGACTCAGTGGGGACAGTTATAGATGGGGCTGAGAGACGGGGTGAGCCAAGAAGGATGCTCAGACTCTGGCTTGGGCGGCACCAGGCCTGTAGTGATGGTGACTGACACATGGTTTGAGTTGAAAGAGAAGAGGTACATTCCTTTCCGTGGCTCCTGGAGCGGGTGGGGTGGGAGATCTGGGGATTGTCGGGATGGTGACGGACCGCTCATGTGAGCTCTATGACGCAGGCAGGGACTTTGGCTAATGCTTGGCAGCCCCAGAGCCTGGACACATAGGCACTTGATAAGCACCTGCTGGATAAAACATTAAATGAAGCCACCGCAGCAGATGAGGTCACCTACGGAGTCCTTGGAGTGCACAGAGGGGAGCTCAGGAATGGACAAAGTTATTACGATATGGATTTTTAAAAGCCCATTGTTTTTGGTGACATTGAGGTCAATGACAACAGCTTTGGAGGGAGGAATTTCAGTGGTGTGGGTGGGAGGTGAGGAAGTGGACGCTACTCAGGAGAGGAAAAAATAAACCCATGGCCAAAGGGCTTTTAGGGGTCAAGATAGGACTTTTTAAGCCAGTGAGAATGAAACACATTGCATTTTCACATTCGCAAAATTTAAATGGGCAAAAGTGTAACTGTGGTGGACAGATTCTAAGGTGGCCCCCCGTCACCCTTTCCCTTGGGTGTGAGTGGCATCTGTGGTGCGCTTCTAACTACTACAAAGACAACGAGATGTCATTTCCATAGTGATGTTGTTACTTAAGATTTTATCTTGCTAACAGACTAGCTCTAGAGACTCCCTCTCTAGCGGGCTATGAAGAAGTAAATGGTCCAGGTGCTGGGGTCCACGTGGCAAGGTGCTAATGGCAGCCTCTGGGGACTGAGGGAAGCTGACGGCTCACAGACAGAAAGAAGTTGGGGCCCTCAGTCCCACAGCTGCAAAGAAATGAGTTCTGCCATCAACCAGCATGAGCTCGGAAATGGGTTCATCCCTAGTCAAGCCTCCGGATGAGCATGCAGCCTGTGAGACCCCGAGCAGAGGATGAAGCTGTACCTGGGTCCTGAGCACAGAACTGTGAGATAATAAACGTGTGTTGCTTCCAGTCGTTAAGTTTGTGGTAATTTGTTACATAGAAACAGTTAACTATTATAGTAACTTTGTTTCTTTTTTTTTCTAATTTACAAATTGTGAGGTAATTACATAAAGTGTATAAATACGTACAGCCTGATGACTTTTATGTACACACCTGTGTAACCATCACCCAGATCAAGGCATAGGGCATTTTTAAAGTCCCAGAAGGCTGCCTCATGCCCCGCTGGGTCAATATTGCTACTTTCTGGGCAAAATCGCTGCTGACTTCTTTCGCCGGCAGTTCATCTTGCCTGTTCTTGAAATTTGTGTCAATGGAATAATATAGTATGTTCTTTCAGTCAGAGATGTATCTGCCTGTCAGGTGTATTGGTAGTTTGTTCTTTTTTTAATTTATTCATATTTTATGAGTATATCACAATTTATTTACCCGTTCTGTTGTGGGTGAACATTTGAGATGCTTCAAGTGTTTGCCTATGATGAATAAAGCTGCCGTTAAACACTCTGTACCTGTCTTTTGGTGGACATATTCACTCATTACTCTTGGGTATATATCCAGGGATAGAATTGTTGAGTTATATTGTATGCTTTGGTCGGTCCTGCCATTTTCAATTGAGTTGTGTCTATCTTTCCTTATTCATTTTCAGGAGTGATTTACATATTTCACACATAACTTTCAGTCAGATATTACGTGTTTCAAAATTTTCCAATCTATGGAGCATTTTTACACTTAATGGTGATTTTGTTTTTGATAAACAGAAGGTCTTAATTTTAATAAACTCTCATTAATCATTTTTTCTTTTCTGATTAATATTTTTTTGTGTGTCCAGTTTGAGAAATTTTTGCTTATTCCAAAGTACTTAAGGATATTTTTCTAATTTTTTAGAAAATTGTTTTAGTTTTTAAATTTAGGTCTATGACTCATCTTGAATTAAATTTTATGATGATATGATGTAGGAATTAAAGTTTTTTTCTATCCCAATATCCAATTGCTCAAACACCAGTTATTGAAAAGAACAGCTTCTGTCCTCTGAATTGCAAGGGAGACTTTGTCGCAAATCAGGTGAACTGTATATGTGAGGGGCTGTTTGTGGGTTCCCTATTCCATTGATTTAATTGTCTGTTTTGGCATTAACACTATGCTGTCTTGGTTATCATTGCTTTATAGTAAGTTTTGAAATCTGGTAGTTTAAGTCCTCCAACTTTGTTTTTCTTTAAGGTTTTCTTGGATATTTTAGATCCTTTGAATGTCCATAGGAATTTTATAATTAGCTTCTCGATTTCCCTGCAAATAAATGGTTGGAATTTTGAATGGGATTCTTTCGAATTCATGGATAAATTTTGGAGATAAATGGCATTTTAACAAAATTTTGAGCTTTCCGATCCATGAACATAGTATATCTCTCTATTTATTTCGATTTTATTAATGTCCCTCAGTAATGTTTTGTAATTTTCAGGATTCTTCTTCATGGTAATTACTTCTCCAGCTCCCGCTTTCTCTCCGTGGTAGAAAACTTAATTTTGCCAAGTGAAGATAACTCAGTCACTTCCTGTGACTTCCAATCCACCAACTATGATCTGTCCTCGCTGGTGGCTTACTGGCGACCACTGTCTCCACTCTTATTTGTTATAAAGCTACAGTCTCTTACAATCCACATTGCACATTGGGCCTCAGTCTTTTGTGCTTCCCTCTTGGAGAAACAGAAAGCTTTCTGGTGCTTTTGCTTCTATTCATATGGGAGTGTAGGACTCTGTGTCATGTCACCAGGCACGGCCCTCAGCCATCTCAGCTCCATGTTCTGGTTCCATGCTGTCTGGACATGGGACGCTAAGGGCCTTGTGGTCTCCTCAGATTACAGCCTGGGATGTGAAACTTTTTAATCCCTCTTATTCTATCTGTGGTTTTGGCCCCCACATCTCCCAAGGGACTTAGTCAACAGGGACAGACATAATCCCAGCTAGAGGCTAAACCCTCATTTCCTCCTTTTTCTCACTTCCCCCTCCCTCTCTCCAAACTTCTCCTCTCTGTTCAAAATGTCTCTGACTTATGAGAAAAACAGGTCTTAACATCCGCAAACACATTTTTCCCCAACTCCATGCTTTGCAGTCTTAAAAGCTCAGCTCTAAGTCCTCAAGTGTCCTCTCTTGATTTTGAAAGCCAAAGCTTGTTATAATGCCCACCCCAATTCTGTACCAGCATGAACATGACCCTGGGGGTGAGCACCTCCTTAATGAGGCCTTGCTTGCCCCACCCTCGTCCCAGCCCTGTGGCCGATTGGCATTTAGCCACCTAGCTGACTTTCCTTTGGGAAGACCTCACAGAAGTGGCAGCATTAAAATAGGGTTTTGAAAGAGGAGCAGGAGTTTGTTAGGTGAAGAAGCTGGGGGGCTGAGGAACGCAACCCTGCCCGTATTTGGGATGAAGAAATGGGGGAAGGAGGGGAAGGGGTTGGTAGAAGCACTTGTGTTTGGACTTTGGAGTCATATGGTCAGAGCATGGACTCGAATCTCAGATGGAGCTGGGTTCAAATCCCAGCATTGCCTTTTATTAGCTTGGTGGCCTCAAGCACTTGGTTTAACCTCTTTAAGCTTCCATGTCCTCAGCCGTAAAGTGGGGGTATGAATGCCTGCTTATTTTGGCCCAGGTGAGGACAGATGATCCAGGTGTAAGGATCATATTACTCAGAGCTCAGAACCCAGAGAATTTTTTTACTCTGACGGTGGGACAGTTACCCTGAAATATGGAACAAACCTTAGAAGCCCCTGAGGTTAAAAAGAAAAAGTCATTGCAATGAGACCAGCTCAAAAGGTAAGCCACACTGTTTATTTCCCTCTATAGAGTAGATGAGATGAGCCATCCACCAGGGATTCTGACACCAGGTAGAGGTGTCACCCTAGCCCCAGACCCAGCCCAGCTCATGCTAACCTTTAGGGACGGCCTTGCTTCTCAGGCTTGGGGGAGGGGGAGAGGGAACTGAAAGGCACGGGGAGGTCCAGAGCCCCCTGGGGAGGGGTCCCCATCCCTGCGCCCTTGTAGATGCTGACGGAGTGCAGTGGGCTGGCTTCAGCCCTCCCCGCAAGCTGCCCAGCTCTGGGAGGTGGGCAGGGCTGGTGGTAACAGCCGCTCCATCTCACAGACAAGGAGACGAGCATTTCTGTAGCAGTCGGGGGACAGTGCCTGACTTAGACCAGGACTTGAGGGAGCCTGGGGAGCTGGGAGGGCCTTATACATCATTGGGTTCATTTTTTTTTCCCCCAGGAAAACTGAGGCTTAATGACGTGGCAGGAGATTTCAAGGACAGAGCTGGTCCTGGGGCCTGGACTCCTGGAGGTCAGGCCACTGCCAGCTGTGTGGCCTCAGCAGCTGGGCTCAGTACTCCCTTCTGGAGGATTCTGTGCTCTCTGAGAGTAATGACCTTCCCCAGGCACAAGGGCCAGGGCAGCCCCCCAACCTGTCTCCCAATGAGACAGAGAGAAATACACAGCACAAGGGAGCATTTCTGGAGGGTGACGGGCAGGGAGCTGGACATCAACTCGCTCTTTTAGGAAAGAAACCACTGTGGGAAATGCGTGGACATGTGTGCCCAGAGAAGACCGTTCAGGTGCCACATATTTGAGGATTGGTGGAAATGGGGGGCATGGGTGTGGGAGTGGGAAGAGGCTGGGCCCAGAGGGGAAAGGCTGGACCCCAACAGGCAGGAGTGACTATCTACTCAGACGACTCCTTGGGCACATATGCCACATTGTCATAGGCAGGGGGCGGAGAGGCTGCGGGGCTGGGGATGTTGAAGTCTGTGCTGAAGGCGCTTGGCAGGAAAATCACAGGCTGCAAAGCAAAAGAAAACCCCGTGACAGTCCCAGGGGCTCTCTCCCCGCAGGGAGGTGTCGCAATAGTGTCCCCTGGTGGGTATTCTGAGAATAGCGCCCTAGTAATGAATTCCGTCGAGTCTGAACTGGCCGACTCAGAGCTATCATCCGTTCAACTCATATTTCAAAAAATATTTACTGGGGCCAGCTATGACCCAGGCATTGGGCTCCTTGCCGCTTCCCTGCCTCCAGCCCCCACCTCTCTGCCCCCTCCAACCGCCTGCATCGGACAAACCCTCTCGATCGATTTCCCTGAGCCCCGCTCTACTCGCCCTCTCCTTTGAGCATATCCGTCTCCGCTCTAAGACTTTCAACAGCTTCACCTCTCATTTTGCGCAAAGCCAGCTCCCCAGTTCTACGGCCTGCATTTTCCTGCCGGGGGCCGCCTTTCTACTCCAACCGATTCCCCTGCCACGCATGCCCTTCTCCATCCCTTTCCCATCTTCACTGATCTCCAGTGTTTGAGAAACTAAACTCAATTTCCGCCCGAGTCAGGCTGCCCTTTCTGATGCTCCCTGTCTCCCTCACGGCCCGAGACCTTCTGGAGGGTCCTAGTCAACTGAGCGCAGCACTCGGCCTGGTCCCCTGCGCGCCGAGCCTGCCACTGCTCTGCATCAAGGCTTCCAGAGCAGCGGGTCCCTTGGTGCTGGCGCCCCCCTGTGGCCATAAGGAAAATAGTCCCATCTTCCCGCAAAGACTTTTGGGTCCTCTGAGATTTGTAAGAGTGGCTCATTGCCGCGCAGTCCCTCCAGATTCCTCCCCAGAAGGAAGCGGGGAGGGGCTGGCAGCCGGGACCCTCCGCGGCCACAGCCTTCCTGAAAGGCCCAGGCCGGGGTGGAAGTACTCACTGCGTTGGCTTGGGCGCGGGTCGCTTGGCACCCAAAGTGGGTGGCAATGACTGCGATGAAGAACTCCAGGATGGTGAAGATGGTAAGCACAGCCAGATAGCCCCTGCCCACGTCCTGGGGACCAAAACTCACCGTTAAGGCAAGCCAGGAACTCTAGAATAAAAGAGGAAAGGGGATCCGGAGAGAGAATAACCTGCCCCTGGTCATGGAGCCAGTTGGTGGCAGAGCTGGAGCTGCTGCCCGTCCTGTGCCCTCCGCTCACTCTACCAGGCTGCCTCCCCATTCCCGACGTGCCCATGCTTGGGGCAGGGTCATGGAGTCAATATACTCATGGGGCCTACTGGGACCGGCAGGCCCGGCCAGTGCCCAGGACCCTGGCCTCCTGGTGCTGCAAACCCTCTCCTACCCCAGCCCCTGGATTCGCATCTGCAAGCCTCCATGTTTCCCCACTACCGGGGGCATCTGACAACACACCCAGTTAGTGACACCAAAATCCATGAGCAGAATGGCCGTCCCGGCAAAGGCCGCCATGGCACTGAGAATGTTCGTCCCCAGGCTGCTCCTCACCTGCACGAGGAAGAGACAGGAGGGAAGGAGCAGAGGGAAGAGATGAGGAGGAGGAGCGAGGACAGGAGGCAACAGCTGTCCCCGTCCCAAGCCTCCCACAGCCAGGGGGCAGTGGCCACGCTGACCCGAGTTCCGGATGACCCTTCTCCTTTCCTCTTAGGCCCCCCGCTGGCCTTGCTCTGCAGTCTCCTGTCCGAAGCCTGGATCGCCTCCCCGTCACCCACGGAAGGCATCAGAGCTCCCATGCCATCTGGACCTAGCACTTCTCGCCGTCCGATTTCTTCCCACTTCCCTTCCCAGACCCTGGCCCCGGTCAGGTGGAACCACGCGGGATTTCCTCGGTGGCCCGACCCCCGGCCCCCACTGCAGTCTCATGCATTTCCTTCAGCGTTTCTCCATCCTTCCCGCTCACCAGGGCCCCGCTTAAGTGCCGCCTCCTCCAGGAGGGCTTCTCGCATCTTCCTTTTCTCTGAGTGACCGTGAGTGCTTTGCCTGCAGACCCTCACTCCTGCCCTGTTGTGTATTTTGCAAGCGTGTCTTGGCTCGTCCTCTCCTGTACATAGGGCTGTCTGGGCTGTCTGGGTGCTGTTCTGCTCCTGGCATTCAGCAGCCCCCCAGGAAATGCTTGTTGAAGGAGCTGAATGAGCAGGGTCCTAGTGGAGTGGAATCCTGCCATCGAATCCCACTCCGTCCCTGGGTCCCCCGATCAGACTTACCAGGCAGCTGGTGTGGTTCTTCTCGGCTGCCACTGAGAGGGACCCAGAGATGATGAACTGTGTGGGGAGAGGGGACCTGGTGAGGCTTTGGCCGGACACCGGGCAGGACATACCATGCCTGGGCTGTATCGAGGCCGTGGGTACCACGGAGAGGGCAGCAGCCTCTAGGCGGCCACCTTCTCTGCCTCCTGGCCAGCCACCTTGGGACCTCTCTGTAAGGGTGTCCCCTGGTTACTGGTTAGGGACCCCTGTCCAGGGTACTAGCTGTAGTTTGCAAGATGGTTCTCATCGACATCATAGCATCAGGCGCTGTTCCGGCAAACACTCACTCGTCAAACATTTACTGAGCAGCCGGTGTGTGCCAGGAGCATAACAGAGTCGAGTGAGCCCAGACAAGGTCCCCGCTCTCGTGGAGGCTGACACTTAGCAAATAAACAGTCAAGAGGTACGGGTGGTAGTGACAGGAGCCGCCATGAAAAAAATCACTGGAGGCTACTTGAGGCTGGGTGGTCAGGACTCCCTGAGCTAAAATGCAAATGCGAGGACCAGGAAGGTGCCACTATAGGTGTCCAGGTGGTGTGGACCGGGGTGGTGGCAGTGGAGGTGGGGAACACGTGGACAATTTCAGGCTCTGCTTGGGAGGGTGAGCTCACTGGGCCTGCTGGTGGGTGGACAGGGAGTGGGAAAACAGGAGAGTCAGGATGGCTTGGAAGGTTCTAGCAACTGGACGGATGGAGGTGCCATTTGCTGAGATGGGGAGATTGGAGGGGGGAATAGGGTTGGAAACAGGGTAGGAACCAAGAGATTGATTTTGATTCATCGCCTCTTCAGCATCCAAGGACATATCAGGATGGGAGTAGAGACAGAACTAGGGACCTGGTTTTTGGATAAGGAAGTTGAGGCCTGAGACTGAGTCACTTGCCCAAGGGACTTGGTGGGAACACCCTGTGGAGCTGTGATTCAGACCTCATTGGCCTGACCCCAAAGCTGCTGCTATCCCCGGGGGTGCAGACAGGGACCGTGCAAACGCGGAAGTGCTCTCTCCACGTGGAAGATGACGACACCCCAGTAGGGGAGGGGGTTCCGGCTGGCGGCAACACCAGCAGAGGAATGGGATCAGGGGCTTCCAGTTGGTCAGATCAGAGTCCCGGGGAAGGAGCTAATGATGGGCTGGGCCCGACCAGGGGGAGCTGGCGGGTTTCTGCAGGCCGGGGTTTGGTGGCGGGGTGTGAGGCTTAGTTAGGATCCGGGTAACACAGGCGATCAGTGTCCTCATCCCCTGCCCCATCCCCTTCATCCCATCCTTTTTGGGAGACTTCTCTACGCCAGGCTCTTCGCTGGGAGCTTTGCATACATAGGAGAGGGGTCTGGCTCAGGTTTAGGGTTAGGGTCTACAGTTAGGGGTGCCTGGGCCCAGGAGAATGAGGTGGGAGGTGGGCGCAGGGAGGGACAGGTGAACTGGGCAGGGTCCCCCAGACGGCCCCGCACTCACGCAGGCTCCTCCCCAGAAGGGGACACCACCTTCGATGAAGAGCATCCCCACGTGGCCGCGGCGGACAGCCAGCAGCACGCTGCCGAAGCCCAGGTGGATGAGGCCGATGAGGATCTGGACCGTCTGCGGGGAGCGGGCGGCGGCTCAGCCGGGCTCCACGCCGCCCCCTGCCGGCCGCGGAGGACAGCGTGCAGAGCCCCGTGCTCGCCCAGCCAGCTGCCAGCAACGGAGACCTGCACACCCCGATTCTGTTCTTTTGGGGAGATAACATTATGACAACCACAAAAGGCAGCTTTAAGAGGTCCCCACAGCCTGCGGGACCCAGCTGCCTGTTCCATGTCCCTACGGGTTTACGTCCTGGTTTGCGGTCTGACCCATGGCTCTCAAGCATAGTTCTGGTTGCTCCTTGATTTTCCTCCGTCTGCATTTCGATGGCGCAGCGTTCCCTGCACCGAATGCCTCAGC
Source organism: Pteropus medius (assembly GCF_902729225.1). Taxonomy (NCBI): domain Eukaryota; kingdom Metazoa; phylum Chordata; class Mammalia; order Chiroptera; family Pteropodidae; genus Pteropus; species Pteropus medius. The sequence continues at coordinate 2,616,174 of NW_024356248.1, forward strand.
TTTTCCTTCTTCATCCCCCTCACGCCTGCACTAAAGATCTCCTTGAGCATCTTTCTCATTTCCGTGTCCATAGTTGCTTCATCCAGCCGTGGGTCAGAGCCGACACGACCTGGCTGAAATCTGGACTTTTTAAAAACATTCTTTTTATTTTTTTTAAGAGACGGTTTGCCAGCACCCCATTGTCTCATTCCCAGAAGTAGGATGGTTTTTCCAAAGATGGGGACATGTGGGCTTCTGGTTGAGTTCTGCCCTATTTCTTTCTAAATGATTTCCGGTAAGGATTGAATTCTAGAACTGAGTGGAAGAAGACATTGGTGTTTCCTGAATTCAGCCTCTGCCTAATCCAGCAGCCCTTTCCAGCCCCCGACTTCTAAACGGACACCCTCAGTGACCAGGGGCTCGCCACCACCCAAACCAGCGTGGTCCTCGTGTGGGCCGTTCTGGCTGTGACTAGCTAGAATCGTATTCTTGGGGTCACGTGGAAAACAGATGTCTTTCCAACGTAGAATCCTGAATTTCAGCATGTCCGAGGCAGAGCTCTTGGATGCTCTGCCTCGGAGCAGGGGGGTTGAAAGTAGAGCTTGGCAGTCAGGTCATCCTAGAGCACAGGACGCCAATGACCAGCCGTGCGGCCTTGGGCCAGTGACCTAGCCTTGGCAAGCCTCAGTTTCCTAATCTGTCCTATGATCCCTGTCTCACAAGGTGGTGATGACAATCTGAGGAGGCAATGCGTGCAAATTCCTTGGCATGGTGCAGGCACCTCTTGGGGGCACTCAGTAAATAAGAGCTATCATCATCATCATCATCATCATCATCATCATCATCATCATCATCGTCCTCGTCACCACGATCATGGCTTCAGCTATATTTTCATCTTCCTTTTGGAGAAGCTGAGGCCAAGGGACAAACTGAAGACACTATATATGTAGATGAAAATATGTATCTATCTATCTACCTACCTACCTACCTCCTGTCTATTATTTTATTCCTCCCAGAGACCAATATCTCAAGGCCGGTTGAGGTGGGAAAAGGTCTTAGAGGCCATCTTGCATGGCTGTCGGCTTGGTGGGAGCTGGCCCTGGCCCAGCACCTCAGCTTCATCTCCTCTCCCTCCCTCGCTCCTTACATTCCAGCCATGTCGACCTTGTATTTCGTCCTTGAACAAGCCACACTCTTTCTCACTTCAGGGCCTTCGCACTTGCTGTTCCCTCTACTGGGGAGCCCTTGCCCCCAGATCTTCCCCAGGCCGGCTGCAGCCCAGCAGCTAGGTTTTAGCTTAAGCGTCATCTCCCCAGAGAGACCTCTCCGTCCGCCTTTGCTAGTGTCTGCCCTCCCCCACCCATCATTTTTACCCCATTACCCAATCTCAGTCAAGATTAGTTTACTGGTTTACTCTCTGTGAGCTCCGCGGGAGAAGGGTCTCTGTCTGGTGCCCAGTTGAATATTTCAGACCTCACAGTATTTATCGGCCTTCTGCCGTCTCTCCAAGGCATGCGCGAACGCGCGGGGGCTCGGGGGGCTCGCGGGGCTCCCTCCTGGCCCAGCGTCTACGCCTCCGCCCTCTGGAGAGGCCGCTCTTACCCCTAAAGCTTTGGGCTCTCCTGTCAGGAATGTCTCCACCGGCCGCAGGTCGGGCACCTGGGTGGCCCTTGGCGTCTGTGCCCCCAGCGGTGGCTCCTCAAACTGCATGATCCCGGGAGGTTGGCACATGGAGGTGGGCAGAATGGCCGGAGGAGGGCGGAGGCCACCCGCGTTGCTGGGTGGGATGACGACAAACACTCCATTGCTGGCGGGAGCTGCGGACATGGTGTTCAGAGACCCTGAGAGACAAAGGCTGGGGAGACAGTGATAGCGATGATGGTTACACATTTGCAGAGGACTGTTGAGTTCATGAAGAATATGCGACCTACCTCTGCTCACTGCAGCCCCCTGAGGGTGTACCCCAAATCTCCAATCGTCAATTGAAGAGATTCACTGGGAGAAGGGAAGGGAGGTCCTAGGTCAAGGGCCTCTAAAGGAGGCAAGGCCAAGACTTGAATTCTGGTAACTCCAACTCTAGAAGCCATGGTCTTTTTTTCTGTTTTAACGCCTACAGCACCTGGTCTTCCTATGTGGTCTCCCCTCCAAATACTAACCAGGCCTGACCCTGCTTAGCTTCCGAGATCAGCCGAGATCCGGCACGTTCAGGGTGGCATGGCCGTAGACTAGAAGTCGAGGTCTCGATCTCTGCTGTATTACACGGAAAGAACCTTTAGGAGGAGCATGGATTTAAACCTTCTCCTTTCCCCAGAGAGGGCAAGCCACTTGCTCAAGAACACACAGCTTGTACTAGGCAGAGCTGAGCCAGCACTAGTCTCTCCATCTGTGAGGGGAACTCACTCGCCATTTCCTGTCCCCGGGCCCTGGCTATAAATAATCCCCTGGGTGATTTCCTGCTGTGGGAGGCTTTCCCTTTGGCCACCCAAGCAATCGCCATTAAAGTAGCCGAGATACGCATGCATTATGGATTATGGAAATTTATATAGGTGCCGCCTGAGCAAATCCTGGGAAAACCACCCAGCTGTCAGGCGATGGCTTTCTCAGGAAGCAGCGGAGTGACGGATCCGCCAGAGGACACAATGGAATTAAAAACATCCTTCTCATGGGCATTACTCAGTTCAGCACAAGGTTGTGGGGACAGAAGCCAGGATTTGAGTCCCGGTTCCCCTAGTTTCTGGGGGGCGTGGGACAAGATGGACACCTCCCCGTGCCTCAGTTTCCGTCCCTGTAAAGTGGGGGGTGAGAACACTGGTGCCATCTCATAGGACTCGGTGGGAATCAGACTGAAGCAACACACAAGCCCGATGAAAGCCCTCCAGTGCAGAGTGACCGTGCATAGGGGTCAGGCGCAGAGTCCTCGCCTACGGGGGCCCAGATCCAGTCAGAAGAGCAAGAGAAGCTTGCAGTTCAGTCCAGCAGACGATTATTGAGCATTTATTTTGACTTAGCCAGACGTAGGGGCTGAGAATACAAAGATGAATTAAGACCGGATGTCCTGCGCTCACAGGGTGTCTCTTGCAAGGCAGAGCAGGGTCCCTGCCGGGAGGGACAGGTCGGTGGAGGAGGGGAGCTCCGCTCGGAGCCTGGCTGTGGAGCTCAGGGATGTCATCAGGGAGGACAGGGACCCGCCCTCGCACTCACCTCCCTCACTGCCCGTTCCTTTGCTCTTCTCTTTCTCTCTCTCTCCATCTTATTTTCCTTCCCCACCTGTTGGCCATTTCCCTCCCTGCCAGACATATTGGGGATCGGCAGACAGTTGCTGAGGACAGTGCTCAAGATGACCTGGCCCGAGAGTCCAAGAAAACGGGATGAGAGAGGGAGATGGCAGCAAGGGGGAGGGTCTGGGACCAGGAGCATTCGCCTGCCCCCGGGTCTTTGCTTCTTGGGGTGTGAATAATGAACCTCTAAGCCCTCGTCCCATGGTCAGGGAGAGACGGGCATGGATTATTAATCGTGTGTAGGGATGAGGAATCAGGAGTTCAGAGAAGGTGAGGGCGTCTCCCGTGGTCACACAGCGCCTCGGAGGAAGAACTGGGGAAGGCCCTGGACTGCCGTCTCCCAGGGCCTGCTAGCTTTATGGAATTCATCTGCTCCTGGGTTCGAATCCTGCCTTTGTCAGGGGCGGGACCAAGGCTCGTACTTTGTTCCTTGAGGTAATAGTTCTAAAGCGCTCAGAGTTCACGGAACAGTGACTAAAAAACAGATGGGGACTGCAGGAGTCTGCCGACTGCCAGCTTCCTCAAGGAAAGAAATCGTCCATGTTCTCACCACCATCTAGAAGGGATATTTCACACAGAGAGGGAGGAAGGACGTAACTTTAGAATAAAAGGACAAAACCTTTACGTGGAACCAATTTAACTTGGCGAGACCCTCACCGTTTTGCCCAGAGGGTTGGCCTTTCACCAGGGACAGGTGAGGGCAGTCCGAGGGCCATGGTGGTTTGTGGCGTGTTTGGAAACATTCTCCGGGGCCTGAAGGGCCGGCGCCGCGGCCGGACTCCTCCTGGGTTCTTGGAGGGGGCCTGAGCGGCCCCGGGAGGGGGCACTTGCGTCATTAACAGCATCTCTCCTGGGCAGATGGTGACAAACACACTAAAACCGAGACCTCACCCTCCTTAGGCGGAAACACCTATAAAAATAGCCTCTCTGCTGATGAGGCAGGTCGAGTGACAGTCCTGGGCAAGAAAGTGTCACTTTGTTCTCGAGACTCCCAATCTCCTCTCCCAACCCAGCCCCCTCCAGCAGCTGCCGCCAGCATCTCAGCACCCTCGGCCAGGGACCACCCCTCTGCCTATTCCAGAGGCCACCGAGCCCAGGGTCCCAGCTTTGTGTCACCAGAAGGACAACTCCCTAATAACCTATCAGCCGGGGACAACCCTAAACACTGATGCATGTGCGCCAGCGACAGGTAGGTGGGAAAAAGGAACACTCAGGGTCCCCAGCTTCCGAGAGCTTCTAAGATAGCCACCAGGAGGATGGCTGCCTCTGACAGAGACACGGAAGGCACCCACCCATCCACCACGGTGCATGTAATCAGTAGCTGGGCGGGCAGTGGTAGCTTCATACAGTTCACGTAGAGCGTTTCCAGCTGTGTGAAACCACAGATCCTTACCACAGCCCTGTGACGTAGATGTCGTTCGGCCGTTTTTGCTGACCAATAAACGGGGTCAGAAACAGCAGTGTGGTGGGTGGGATAGGCTGTGGGCCTTGACGTCGGGCGTATTTGTCAGAGATGTTAAAATAGAAGTTTTCGCTGACACCAGATCCTGGAGGAAGCTGTGTCACAGACGGCCCGGAGGGACTTGCAAAAAGCAGGTGGCAGAAATGACTTTGACACCCTCCCCCACATGGTCGGGAGTGGACACTGAGAGCAGATTTTGGAAGGCGACATATAGAGCTATGTGGGTACTGTGCCGGTGGGGAAGGGGCTGCATCCTTGTTCACCTTCCGGCAAGATGGAGAGGCTGCCTTAGGAGATTTAAAGAAATTGATCTGCATCCTTTGCATCTTGGGGGAGGTGCACATGAGCGAGACCCCCAGGGAGGGGGGCGTCTCCACACATCCCATAAAACAGCTCTGCAGAGAAGTCAGCTTAAACACTGCCAGTCTCAGTAGCCGGCAAATGCACGTTTCCCGTCCTCTCCTCCTTCCTGTGGCCTTGGAGAGGGTGGAACTCAGCAGGTAGCCCACCGGGGAGGGAGGAGCCCACCAAGTCCCTTCCTTACCTGTCTTGTGCTGCACTGAGGACCGGGGTGCCCCAGGTCATGTTGTGACATAACACAAGATTGGACACCCGGCGACGGAGTCAGGGCCTCTGCCTGGCCTGAGAGCAATCAGAAAAGCCACGGGACTGCCCCAGTTTCATCCTGACCCAGGCGCTGTGGGTTTTGGAAGGGAGAATGCCCATCTAGTGCCCAGCACAGTGCCTGGCACGCAGGAGGCATGCGATGCCTTTTCGCTTCTCCTGTTAATGACCTGAGGAGGCAGGTACTAGTATTCTTCCCAGTTGAGGAAACTGAGCTCAGACATGTTAAGTGAGGTGTATGATCTCAGGCCAGTCACTTACTCTCCACGAGCCTCAGTTTCCCCATCCGCAAGATGGAGCAGAGGCATGGTCACGGTGGGTCCCCAAAATCACCCCCAGCAGCTCCCAGTTTCTCTAGAACTAAGGTGAAGTGAATGTGCTTTTCCTGGGAGCTCCTCTGCAGGGCCCTCCTGGGCAGGCAGAGACACAGTGGTCAGCCCACTCCATCCAGGAGAAAGGGCTCATTGCCTGTCACCAGGCTTCCCAGGTCACAGCTTGCCTCTTGGCCCCATGGCATTGTCAACAAGGCAGGAGTTTGCCCTTTCTATCTAAGTCTGACCCTGTGGCATCGGGCTGGCGGAAGGCCATCTAGGTTCCTTCAGTTCAGCCCTCCTGGGACTGGCATGGAGGGGATGCCCATCATGCAAACACATGATGGGGGGTGGAGGGAGCAGGCCTCCTGTGCCCACACCCATGAGGCTGGACCACGCCCACCACCGGGGCCCTGGCAGGGCTCCACTCCCTCTGCTGTCCACCCCCCACCGAGGGCCTGGGGGTGGGACAGCCCCTGCCCCTCGCTGGGCTTCCGTTTCCCAATCTATAAATGAGGGGCGAGACAATAACGTCCCTCAGTTGGTTTCCAGCTCAGGATCCCTGCCAGGTCCTTCCCTCTCCTTAGGGTGCCTGTGTCTGGGTGGGAGTCACACCTGAGGCGGGGGCAGGAGGTGGAGAGGAAGACTCCATCTCCTTGGGGTGGGGGGCAGGGAGGGGTGACGGTAAGGGTTCCAGGGTCTCTGGGGAATACCCGAGTCGTCTCAGTGACTGGCTTGAGGAGAGAGGACAGACGCCCCTCCTTCGCACCCCATCACCCGTGCGCTAGGGCCCGGGGTCCTGGGCTGGCCGGTCTCTGTCCGTGGGCGGCCGGTAGTGCGGATGGCCCGGGGAGCTGGCCTGGCCCGGGGAGCTGGCCTGGCCCTCCCAGTGCCAGGTGGGGCAAGACCCTCGGGCCGCCACCTGCTCTGCCCCGGTCTCTGCCTCTGCCCTCGTCCGGGACCTGACGTTCCCCCGGCCCGTTGCCCCAGTTCCGGCCCCGGGACTGGGCAGCGGGTCGGGCAGCGGGTACTCACCGGGCCGCCGCCGCCGCTGTGCCGGCCGCTCGCTCCGCGCTGCCTCTGCTCTCCCGCGGCTGCCTCTCCTGAGTTCACACATATTCATGTGAAAGCCTTGCTATTCGTGTGGGGCTTGGGGCTCCGCTCTGCTGTGAGCTGCTGCCTCTGGAAAGTTCTCAAGTCCCGCCCGGCTCAGAGGCCTCACCCCTCTGGTCCCGCCGAGGGGCTGGGGAAGCTGCTGGTGGGATCGTTGGCCTCCAGCCAGGAGCGCCTCCCGCGAGAGGGTCTAGTTCCTTCCTTCAACCTACAGAATGGGAGACTGAGGCCCAGAGGAGCAAGTGGCCTCCCGGGGCCCCTCTGTTAATGTCAGAGCTGGGAGCGGCATCCACACAGGCCCGCACCCTCGCGCCGCTGAGGAGGGACAGAAACCCGACGGGCGGGGAGCTGCCCGACGCCTCCACCCAAACTGGTCCAACATTAGATAGGAGGCGCCTGCTGTTAGTCCACAGCTTTCCCGTGGCAGGGGCAGAGTGAGTGTGTGCAGGTGTGAGCATGCGCGTGAGTGTGAGAACATGTGTGAGAGTATGTCGGTGAGAGGACGTGTGAGTGTGAACACGTGTGAGCACGTGTGTGTGACTAGGTGACCGTATCTGAATGTGGGTGTATGAGGTGGGAACACGTGTTGGTGGATGTGCGTGTGAGCGTGAGTGTGTGTGCATGTGCGCGCGTGTGTATGTGTGTATGCACACAAAGTGGTATTCGAGTGGCAGAGGCACAGATAATTCGTGCATCAGTTTCTGGATTCAGTGTGTCTTGCCAGAATAGCCCCCGAGGCCTGTGTGCAAAGGCAGGGAGATGACCCTGGACCTGTGGGCTCGGGATGGTGGTGGGGGGTTGCTCAGGAATGGCCTGGGCAGGTCTCAGCTAAATCAGGGGTCGAACGGTGTGGCAACTGCATTACAAAAATGACCCTAGCGCTCCCCTACTCCACGTACCACACCCATGCAGCTAGAGCTGGAGTCCGTCTCCCCAAACTCTTGAAACTGGGCTGCCTTGGGACTTCCTCTGCCAACAGAATGTGGCAGAAGCGACCATGCGCCAGGTCTGACCGGAGGCCCCAGGAAGCCTCTCTTGTCCTCCTTCCTGCCAGCGCTCCTGCAGTGAGAAGGCGTCATCTCTAACTCCTCTGAGCCTCAGCCTTCTCATCTGGCAAACGGGCACGAGACAACAAGCCCCGTTCTCTCTACCTGCAAGTGGGCCATGCAGGTCTAACGGGCGAATAAGGGCGGGAAGGCAGTAGCAGCCAGTGAAAAGGTCGGAGATTGAAGGGTTGTAAGTCCTGTTGGAGTTGAGAACTATAGGACTTGGGGCCATGAGCTGGAAAAGGAGGAGGTGGAAGTTGGAGAGGCAGACATTGCGACTGAGGTTCTTGGGGGGGCGGGACGGTGTAGCTGTGAAAATGAGCAGGTAAAGGTGTGATCATGGAAGTGGGTGACTGAGGTGGGGGAGGTAGCAGGAATCATCGAGGGAGAGGAGGATTCATTTCCTTACATTCAGAGAAAGAGGCGGTCACAGACGGCGACTCTCACAGGCAGTTTTCTGTTCTCCTTCCTCTGCTCTATTTGTGTTTTTCCTTCTTGGTGTGGGGCTGGTGGCTGAAGGAAGAAATGCTCTTTATTGCCTGGTTGTATCTTTCCATCTAGTTTATTTCCTGCTTGGTTTGTGTTTGTGTTTTGCTGAGTAACATTTGCTGAAGGCTGTACCCCAGTCCCATTAGAGACCGGTGGGTGCACCACTGCTAACATTTACTTACTGTACCCTTTTCAGTTGCCTGTCAATCTCTATATGTGTAAATAGAGTCCTTCCTTTAGCCATGCTCATGTGTTTATAGCTCCTGTCACCGGGGGAACCTCTGATGGTCAAGGGCAAGACAGGGTGAGTGGATCACAGCCAATTCATTCTCACCATGAGCAAGTAGCTTGGAACATTGTGATTCTAGGACACCAAGGACAGTGACATTATCATCACTGCCATCATCACATGCTTTATTTCTGTCCTGGGGCCAGCAGTGCAGACCTGACAGGATGAGGAGCTCAAAGGGCACGGACAGGGATTCAAATCCAGCTCCACTGGTTCCTAATGGTCTGGACTCAGGCCAATTATGTGACCTTCCTGAGCCCCAAATGTTTCCGATTGCTTGTTCTTAACACATAGATAATGCCACTCTGTATTATTCGAATATAAAACAACATAATGCAGGTGAGAGGGGACATGAAGCAGAATAACCTGGGAGACATGAAGGACTCAATAAATGTTAACTTCTTTTTTCTCCCAGAAGATTGAGTCCAGTCAAAAGATATTCGTCGAGCACTTACATCCCATAGTGGAGGGTGGGGGGTATCCTTGGATGGCGGGATGCCTTCTGTCTTGGGTGTGGGGAAGAGTCCTCTGTGGAGTGATAATGGCCTCTTAGCTGGGCGAAGTGTAAGCTGGCTGGTCTTGGCTTCGTTGCCCTTTGCATTTGTATAGCTTCTTTCTATTGATTCCTGGTGGGCGATTAACTTTATGAGACATAAAAAGTGTACTTGACAATACTTTCACTTGGGTTGGAAGGCGGGAGACGGGATGACCAAAGGAAGGGTGAGACTTGGGCCTCCAAGAGGCTTTGACAGGAAATAGATGTGCTGGGACCGAGTCCTGTCCAGTCCTCCAATCGCTCGACTCTGAGGCGGAAGGGCCATTTCTTTATCTCCCAGGTGATAACTTGCGGGGGGCGGGGCGGGGGGGCGGGGTCTGATCTGGATTTCCACTTAGACTTGGTTCATTCTTTAGAAGAACTTCTCAGTAGAGTTGTCTAAGGACAATTCTTTCATAAGAAATCCCAAATTAGACGATGATGAGTCCCAGGACCCAGGGCCCGACTGGAAAGTGGTACAAACGCTTGGCAGTGCATTTGATTCTGAATCTCACCATGTCATGTGGGACGGGTCTGAGTACACAGACTGAGAAGAGGGCAGAGGGCAGTGCCATATCGGGGAGCAACGCTCAAGGTACAAGAGGAGAAAGGGGAGTGGGTGTAGGAGAATGAGGAGGGCATCTGGAGAAGCTGAAGCGGAACCAGGGGACGGTGTTTTAAGGAGAGAGTGGATTGTTAGGCCAACTCCTGCAGAGATCAAAAAGGCTAAGGTTGGAAACAGAACCACTGACCTTGGCATTTGGGAGGCGTTGGCGACTTTGGTGAGAGCCGTCTCGTCACTGGATGGGAAGTGGGGAGGAGAAGCCAGGATGAAAGTGATGGGAGCCAAGGAGTAGAGACACTGCCTTCTGGCCTTAGTCATCCATCCTGCTTCCCCGCCACACGTCGCTGCTTCTGCAAGGAGCCCTGGACTGACCATCTGGAGTTCTGGTTCTGGTCTTGCCTGTGCTCCCGGCTGCGCTGATAATCTTGGGAAAGGTTCTGCCCTCGCTGGCTATGTGCTCCCATCTATCCATAGATGTCTAAGGTGTCCTCAGTTTTCCTGCATCATAGCTCTGGAGGGGGCGGGAGTGGGTGGGGGTGTGCAGACGGTTGGCTTGTGGGACGATGCAGAGCAAGCACGTGATTTCATTGCTCACAGGGAGCAGTGAGCTGTCGCCCCAGGATGATGAAGGGACCCTCTGGGATGAGAGGCCTAGCACAAAGACCTAATAGGGTAGGTGGTAGGAGAGGGAAGGGACTCTGTTCCAGCAAGCCCCATGGTGATGTCAGCAGGGCAAGTGGCAGGTGGCAGGCATCACCTCTCTGGAGAAGCACCAAGTATGTTTAGAAGATGCTCTCTCTGAGACGATTCACATTGTAGGAGGTGAGACACACCTGGAGTGTTTGAGTCAACTCGCAGTTCGGACAAGCCGAGAAGGAGGCTCTGAGGGCAGAGTGGAGGACCAAGGTTGAGGGTCAGAGATCTGTGGAATGAGAAGGTGTGGAATCTGATGGGGCAGTGAGAGGCAACAATAAAGAACAAGATGGAGAAAAGGCCAGACTTGCTCTGACCATCCAGCCCTCCGAGAATAGTCCAAAAGGCCAGCCCCTTTTGGGGGGCCCAAAGTTTTAACACTCAGCTTATAAAACAGATAGGTTAAGGGTTGGTCTAGAATCAGAATATTACATGCCCCGTATTCCATTTGTATTGTCTGTGATTTCCTAAGGCCCACTCAGTTCCAGCAAATGAAAACCCACTCACTGGAGAGCTTAGACCCTCAGCCATTTCCAACTAGCTGATGGGCAACCAAAGGCTCCCTGGTCAGAGAAGATGCAGGTGCAGGAGACAGAAGTCTGAACAGAAAGCCATTCAGAGGAAACTTCTTAGATAAAGTCAGAGCCTAAAAACATTTACAAGTATAAAATCGTGTTCATCATTTAGTAACCAAATGATCGATCTATCTATCTATCTATCTATCTATCTATCTATCTATCTATCTATCTATCTATATGTATCATTGCAGGGGTTCTGTAGCAAAGGAAGATTTGATGGCCCCTGGACTTTAGAGATTATCGTTATCTGTTGGCCTGTGACCTTTTGAAAGCCAATGGGCCATCATGGATAATAATATTTAACTTAATTTGTGTAAATCTAGATTAGAGACATAGCCATTTACCTTTGAAGTGGTCCCTATTCTTTTATAAAGATCTACTAGCCTCATAACTTTGGGAGCTATCTTTAGATAATGTTTGTTCATGAGTACGATTGCGTCAGTGGTAACAGTATATAAAAAATATAAAAGAACTGATGATTTTAGTGGATGACTCACTCTCTCTAAAGATCTTTTCAACAGTGTGGTCTCTTATGGCACTAAACTAAACCAAACCAAACCAAACCAAACCAAACCAAACCAAACCAAATGACGCTCTCCTTTAACGACCCACTCAAATGTCGCTTCCTCGACCAGGCTTGCCCTCTGCTTTCCTCATCAGTGCTAGAATAAATCACATCCCTCTCTGTTCTCCCTCTGCCTATCCCCACATTCTGCCCTGTATTAGAGAAAATTGCTCACGTTGTTCTCTTGGTGAGGCCAGAAGTTTCCTAACGTCAAGGACTTCTTGTGTTCACAAGTGTTTACCCTCCTCCTGCTGCGAATAGAGCCTTGAACATATCAAATGCTCAGTGCGTATTTATTCAATGAGTGAATAGTGCAAAGAATCAAGCTCCGGTTGCCTAGATAACAGGTTTCTCTAATACACAAGTTCACGCAGGGAGGTGTATGAATATTTGCATACGGAATCCCCACACGTGGCTACCCTAGGGAGGTTAAAATCCACTTTAAATCCCTGTCTCCTTTTTCAAAGAAGAACAGCGTGATTTTCATGCTGAACTGAAGTACGTCCAGAATGCAGGCAGTCAGAGTGACATTTCCCTTAAGCAGTCGAGGAGGAAAGAAGTGAGTTTCAGAAGCCCAGGAAAGGGAGGTCTTCGGCTGGTCCCAGTGAAAGATGCTTCTAGAACCTTTGGTTTTGCTTATTTGGAGCCTTGCACCTCAGTGGAATAAGTCGGTGGCGGGTTCGCTGGTTCTGGGATGACAGTGGATGTTGCCACATAGACATTGGGTAAGACCATGCTCACCTGGAAAACATGGACACAGGAGGCACAGTAGTAAGGGTGCAGGAAGGACCAGGGATGCTCAAGGCCATTAGACTCCTCCCGCTCCTGGGCAAGAGTGGGAGGCATGAAGACCGCTCTCGTCTCCACCCTCTTTGGGGCATCTTTCCACACATTGAGGAGCCTCCGGGACTCACATGGTTGTGTGAATAGCAGACCAGTTGGCATCCAAAGTTGATAGCTGTGCATGCAATGCAGAACTCCAGGAGGCAGAAGATGAGCAGCACACTGGAAACAGCCATTCCAGGGGTCTGAAATCAGAACGAGTGGGGAGGTCATGAGCGCTGCTCCAGGAGTCCGGGGTCAGGCTCAGAGGTGTGGCTCTGCAGTGGACCATGGTGACGGCTTTGAGAAAGTCCCCTAGCCTTGTCTCAGCCTTGTGGAGAAAATAGCTCGCCAGGTTTTTGTGAGGGTCAAGTGCGTTTGTGAAAGAGTTGTCATTTTAACACTAACTATGAGTGTTCCTCTAAGGGGTAGGGTGGTCGCTGTTCAGGGAAACACCGCGATGACTGGTTTCAGGTATGGCGGGAGAGACCTGAGGGTGGGGGCTGGAGTTGGACCGTTGGTCAGTGAAACTGTTCTGTGTCGGAAGTGACTGGGGGTATGGACGAGCCACAGGGAGGGAAGTGAGATGATTAGGGGGGTAAGATGGGCCTGAACAACATGGCAGGATGGCGGAGCCTGCAGAAAAGCCATCCCATGAGAAATTACAACTTTACAAAACAAAGGTGTCTAATCTGCAGTCACCAGTAGTTTCCTGGACTCTGATATAAACCTCTACCATCCCTCTGAACCCAGACAGAGCATCGGCTCCTGAGACAACCTTCCTAGCTTGTGACAATGGCATTTTGTGGAGAGGACTAATTGGGGCTGTCTTTAGCCTGGGAAAAGGTTCAGTGAAAGGGTCCCCAAACCGAACGAATTCAGCAGTAGTAGATTTCACCTAAGGACCAGGAGACATCTAAGCTCCTCCTTGCTATTGTCCAAGAATATCCAGGAGAAGAGGGTCTCCCACTGTGTCTGGGGAGAGAGTTTGGGTAGAATCCATTTTAATCTTAAAGGACAAGGGATGAATAACCTGAATTACCATTTGGATTCCAATTACATGAGATAATAAATATGAAAGTAAAAGTGAATGGCACATGGTAGGTACCCAACGAATGTTTGTCAATTATTTTTTAAATGGCATCAGTGTTATAGCTGGCCGCTCGCAGAATTCTCTCTTTTGGAGAGACTTTCTGCTCTTCCTCCTCACCTTGGCAAGCAATGGTTTAACATCTGTTTGGTACAAGTGGCTGATAAAGGGTCCTGACAGGCACAAACTAGTGAGGGAGGCAGACGCGGATGCAGATAATGATCATTCACATCATTCATGGTAAGAGCTATAAAGGAATCAAAAAAAGTACCTCAGGGGCACTAAGGAGAGACAGAGATTCGTTTTCACTATAAGATTTAGAAAGGGTGGGGGTCGGACAGGGCGTCCCAGGCAAAGGGAAAGGCAGGATGATGATGTCGTCGTGAATCATGGGAAGGGCCTTTATAACCGATGCCGGTCCTTCTCAGATGTGTTTGAACAACAACATTCTTTTATAAATAAAACCTTCTGATGGGAGGGAGGGTGGGAGGCTGGGTGAAAAAGGGGAAGGGATTAAGAAGTACGAATCGGCAGTGATAAAAGTAGTCACCAGAATGTGAAGTACAGCGTAGGCAACATAGTGGATAATACTGTAATAACTGTATACGGTGTCAGATGGGTACTAGACTTTTGGGGTGATCACTTTGTAAGTTATAGAAATGTCTCATCATTACGTTATACACCTGAAATAAATATAATATCGTATGGCAATTGTAATTGAGAAATTAAAACTAAATTACAAAAAAAAAAAAAAAAGATTAAAAAAAACCTCCCATGAGGGAAAAGGGTCCCTCGAGCAGCGTAGGCATTCATTATTTGATGGGCATTAATTCATGCCTGTCGCGCTCCTGGAGCGCCCCAGCCTTGGGAACGTCATATGCAAAGCTGTGAAGTCCAGCCCTCCGTGTCCTGATGCGGGCGCTGAGGCCAGAGGTGGGGCGGGAGGCTGGGACGAGGAGGTTCCCTTTCCAAGGTCAGACATTGGCAGAACTGAGACCAGAAGCCAAGTTTTCTGACTCAGAGGTTACTGCTCTCTGCATGCCAGGACCCTGGCTGTGCTTCTGGGGTTTATTCTTTTCTGAGTCTCTCTCCATCTTCCTCTATTAGCATTTGGTTCCTCCACCAGCGTTTGCTTCCTAATTTCTTACTCTGGGCAATCTGTGCCTCCCTGGTAGGCTCTTTTCCAGCAGGAAAACATACCTAAATCTTCTTCAGTGTCTGCCTCTCTCAGTGGGTGGGAGTAACTGGAGTTCAGGGTGACTGAGGGTTCCAAATGGAAATGAGTTGCGGGACATGAGGGGCTGGAACCAGATCTCCGGGGAGCAACGGGCAGCTGGTTGAGGACTTTGTACTTCAAACCTAAAGCAACTGGGAGTCATAAAATATTCTTGGGAAGGAAAGAACTCGAAGTACTTTTGGTAAATGATACGGGCTTGGTAGAGAAAAGTTCTCTGGGAGAGGCTCTTTTTAGGAATCTTGGAGAGCAAAGTCTTGGGAAGGCCCTCCTGATTGAATACAAATAGCAGTTAATAGCTACCATTTGCCAAGTAGAGACCCTATCTGGTGCATTTGCTTATCCATTTGACAAGTGCTTCTGAAGTGTCAAATACGTGCCGGGCACGGTTCTAGGGATTTGAGAGATGGCAGTGAGCGAAACAGAAGCTTCCTTATGAAGCTTCTATTCCAGTGGGAGGAGACAGACAGGAAGCATCAAGTGTAATAGATCAGCAAATTGTAGAGCTCGTTAGGTGTTTCAGACTATGGGCTAAGTCGATCAGGGGTTAGCGTGGGTGGACACTTGCGACTTTAGGTACAGCTGTTCAGGGGCGTCCCTCAGAAGGTGATTACTGAGCAATGACCTGAAGGAAGGGAGGGAGGAAGGGAGCTTTGAGGTAACTGGAGGCAAGAGCATTCCAGGCAGGGGGACATTTCAGGCCCCAAGATGGTGGCAACAGGCCGAGTGATTTGAGGGAACGTCAAGGAGGTGAGTGTGGCTGCAGGACAGGGAGCCAGAGGGCGCCAGAGGGCCAGCGTCTGGAGGCCAGGGCAGGAGTGTTGGGAGCAGTGAAAGTTCTGAGCAGAGAACTGATCAGGAAAGACCCCTGGCTGCTGTTGTGACAAGTGTGGAGGCAGGGAGATCAGTTAGGGGGCTGTTGTAGTGGCTGAGCCGACAGGTGGTGGCGGCTTGGGCCAGTGTGGTCATGGAGAGACTGATGGAAATGGCTGGATTCTGGATGCAAGTTGAAGGTCAAACCAGCAGGATTCCCTAGGGAGTTGGTTGGGAGGTGCGGGAGGAGTTGCAGGGGGGCGGGGACCGAAGATTTTGCTAAGGATTTGTCTTGAGCAACCGGAAGGATGCAGTTGCCATCGACCAGGATAAGGAAACCCGAAGGAAGGTTTGGGAAGTAAAATCTGGAGATCGGATTGGGACATTTTCATTTCAAGATGGTGAGCAGATAACTGGATACAAGAGACTGGAGTTGGGGAGAGAGGTTTTGGCAGGGGCTGTGCGTCAGGAGTCACTGTCATTAGAGGTGTTTCAAGTTACCAGACTGGATGAGATTCCTAAGAGATGGCGGGAAGAGGAAAAACCAGAGGAGACAGAGAAGGAGACAGAGAAGAGAGCGACCGCGGTGGGTGGATGAGACCCCCCTCAGAGCGGAGCCTGGAAGCCACACACCGTCCGTCGAAGAGAAAGACGATCGGGGACCTTGAGCGGAGGAGGATTTTGGAGGAGGGAGGCTGGGAGCACGGTGAGCGTGGGCTCCAGGGAGATGGCGAGAGTCGAGAGTTGGAGACTGCGAGCGTACACAATTCCTTTAAGGATTTTTCTGCAGAGAGGACCAGAGAAATGGGATAGTGGCTGACGCAGGACGGAGAGAAGGTTTGCTTGTTTGTTCTTTTAAGACGAAAGAAACGAAAGCGTGTGTAGATGCCGGTGGAAACGCTTGAGAGAAGGGGGGACATCGATGTAGAAGGAGGGGTGGGGTAAGGGAGAGCAGAGAACTTAGAGTGACGACCTCGAGTGGGCGGGCTCTGTTGTGCAGATGGAGAGATTGGGTTTATTGGGACTCATCTACAGCTACGCTTTTCAATGTGGCAGTTGCGAGTCCCCTGTGGCCGATGAGGACTTGAGGTTGGCTAATCCCACATTTAGATGTGCTGTTAAATGCAAAATGAACACCGATATGTCAAAGGTGTGACACCCAAGACGCAAAATACTGAGTTAACCAATTTTTACATGAATTACATATTGAAATAATATTTTGGATCTATTGGGTTAAATAAAATGTATTATAAAAATTAATTTCATTTTTTTCATATGACGACTAGAAAATTTAAAATCACATATGTGGCTCACATTACATTTCTAGTGGACTCTGCTGGTCTATAGCACAAGATGGCAAATTATGGTCTGTGGGCCAAGTCTTCTCTGCTGCTTATTTTTGTAAATAAAGTTTTATCAGAACACAGCCACGCCCATTCATTTACATATTTTCTCTGGCTGCTTTCCTACCACAGGATAGGGTTCAACAGTCGCAACAGAGACCAAGTGGCCTGCAAAGGCTTAAATATTTCCTCTCTGGCCCTTTGCAGAAAAGCTTTGCTGACCGCTTTGTCTAGAGTAGAGAGCAGGAAGGCAAGCATGTGAGCAGAGGCGAGGGTTGGTGGGTATGGGAGCATTCTATGTATAACTGCATTTAATTCTCTCAATGGTGTCATGAGGTAGGTACTGTTTTATGAAAGCAGAAACTACGACTAAGAGAAGTCACGTACTTAGAGCATCACAGCAGTAAAACTGCTGGTCAGGGACTTTAAACTCTGCTTCGATTCTGCTGGCGCTACCCGCAGTGCCTGGTGGTCAAGCCCTTTTCAGTGATTGTGTAAACTAGCTAACCTGGAACCCAGCGGAGCGATGGCTGAGAGAGATACTCACCAAACTCCAGTGGATATAGTAGTCAGTGTAGACATATAGGGAGTTGATACTCATGTCTATGATGAAGAATATCATTCCTGTCACAGAATAGATTACACTCACGATGTTGAAGCCCAAGCTGCACTTCACCTGAAGAAGACATGGTAAGAAGGTCAGGGTAAGAGAGGAAAACTATTGTCACCGAGATAATCAGAGACTCAACGAGTGTTCCTTAACGTGAATCCCCCGGAACCCTAGTTCTGCAGCAAATAGAGAGAGATGTTCTGTGCAAAAAAGGTTTGGGAATAAATTAACTTTGAAAAAAACCTGGGTTGAACAAAGTTAAAACAGCCTTTGGTGCAGGACTTCTCAGAGCCTTTAACACGGATTATGGGTCTTCATAGAATCTTGTGGGACAAATGCTCCCAAAAATAACCTTTGGAGATTTTCAAATCAATCTCATCTGGTGGAGGGACCTGGTAGTCCTGGGGCTCCTTGCTTAAGACCACCTGCTTGTGAGAGAAACAAAGGTACTTTCTTGGATCATTGCTAGGGGATCACAAAGCTTGGTCCACGTTGACATGCAAAGTTGGTTGGCTGGATTCCTTAGGGAAGCTGGTGCCTGAGGCTCCTTTGGCTTCACTGCAGGAATGGCTGGAGGCCAGCTCTGTGGGCTGCAGCTACTCACAGTGCCCCGCCCTGCCGGAGGGCTGCCCTGGGCCCCCTGGCAGCTTCGTGCCTCCTCCAGGAAGAGCCTCTTAGAAAAGCTATTGTCTCTCTGTCTCCACACTCTGATGCCTTAACTAAGGTGTAGCTGTGTTGACCCTCTTTCTCCTGAATCCTCCGGACTCTTTCCTACTTGTGACTCTGGCCACGTTCACATGGTCCTCTACGTGAGTATGAGTGAGCGTGGGTGTCAGTGCCCTGTGTCTGGTTATAAGTAGGTGCAAGGATGAGGGAAGGAAAGCTTTCTTTTCCCCCCTTGGGTGTCTCTCCAGTAAGTCCCCAGCTGGGATAGCCTGTCTCAGGATGTGACTTACCAGGGAAGGAGATTTGGGCTGCTTTTCTGCTGACACCGAGAGGGATCCTGAAATGATAAACTGGTGCAGAAAAGAGGAAGTTTAGAAAGAAGTCAGAAGTTAGGGCCCCCATCTTCAGGCTTCCGTGATTCCGGTCACACACACCTTCCGTCACACATGCTGGACTTCTCGAGTGGGACTGCCAGTTCGACATGGGGAAAAGAACGAACGAACGAACGAACGAAGGAATGAATGAGCTGTTTTGTACCACGTGCCAGAGATAGATATAGAATTCAGGATTCAGCTGACCTGGTTTTAAATTCTGGCTTGAGACTCATGTGATCTTGGAAAAGTTATTAATTTCTCTAGGTCTCTACTTCCTCGTCCGAAAAATAGAAAAAACAACAACAGCTATGCCTTGCTAAGAGTCATCATGGTGAGATAATTTGTGCCTCATGTCTGGAATTTGGCATATCTTGCACGTAGTAGATCACGTACATGGTAAATTACTCGAAGTTGCTTCTTTCCTTGTCTTGTATTTTCCCACATGCACATCTCGTTGGATTCTTGCGTTCACCTCAGGACTCAGGCATGGGACTCTGGGGGGAGAGAGGAGGAGTCCCCAGTCTCTCCTCTGCCCAACACCAGTCCTGGCCTGTCTACACATCTGGGCGAGCACCTTTCAGTTACTCGGAAAATCCTGCGTCTCTACAGTGCTGAACATCGACTACGAGGATGATGGGGCAGATTGCGCGCATTTATTTCAACACCGGCATTCTGCAGGCAGAGCGGCTGTCAGTGTAACTGGTCTGGGACCGTGCTGGTTACGGTTTAGTAAAAGCTTCACTGAGCGCTACGTGAGGTGCTGTTTGGACCTTGCCTTACTTAACTGCATGATGGCTTACCAAGCACTACTATTATTGCCATTGTACAGGTGGGCAGACTGAGGCTTAGAAATTTTAAATAATTCACCTAAGTCCACCTAGCAAATAGCAGAGCTGGGAATCAAATCCAGGTAGTTGACTCCGGATCCCACGTTCTTTTTTATTTTTGCAATGAATCGTGCTACATTTAGCTTTGATTTAAGACTTTTCCAATCATGTCACCCACGTCCTTAACCCGCGCCCTACACTCCCTCCCACTCACAGTAGATGCATGTGCCAGGGAGTGGAAATGGGTATTTATGATAAAAACTCATGCTGGCTGCCTATGGCTTCTAAGGGGAATGCCATTTTTCCTCCAAGTGGGAAAATAAATCTCAACCTCACGCCCTTCTGTTTATAGAGACTTGAAGAGAAAAGAAGGGAACAGAAGGCTGGACTTCCGATGTCCCCTCCGGTCTTTCTGAGGTCTTTCTGGTTGGAGGAGAACAGGAATGAGCCTCAGAAAAGGAACAGATCGTCCTGGAGTCAAGAAGGCGACAAAGAGCAAAAAGGAGGGAGAGTCACGAGGGCTGATGGGGGCCGAGCAATCTGGCGAAGGGAAGACGGCCAGCGGGGCCTTCGAGGCGCCGGGGCAGCCGCCGGGCACTTGAGAGTGTCCAAGAGAACCTAGCACCAAATAGCAGCTATTTTGTGGCTGTGGGGTTAACCCTCTCCATTGCCCCGAACTCCACTGAGGTCTGTCAGACAGACAGACACGGGAGCCTGTGGTCGAGGGGAGACATGGGGGCCGAGTTCCAAGTCTGGGTCTGTGTGGAACAGAGAGAAGAAGACCTCAGTCCTGGAAGATGAGACACAAATGGGAACGAGAGAGAGAGAGCGGCCACGGAGACCAGGACACGCCCAAGAACGGCCGCCATCTTGCGGAAGTTGCGTGTGGACGAGGGTGGGGATGGCTCCAGGCTATTTTGTTTAAATCTCCTGGGATAGCGTGGCTTGACTGACATCCAGGTTACTCTGAGGTTTTGCTGCGTGTGAGAAAAGTTGCATTTGAGTCACAGGGAGGTGTGTGAGTCAGGAGGCAGACTGTGTAAGAGCAGAGAGAAAAAGGAAGAGGGGTGGAGAGGGGAGGACAAGGAGGTATTGTGTGTGTGATGTGTGTGTGTGA
>NW_024356248.1:2639069-2690697 GCF_902729225.1 Pteropus medius
AAAAAAAAAAAAGAAAGAAAATAGGGTTGCAGCAGATATAATTAAGTAATACTGGAGTATTACCTAATGAGGTACATACTCCAGTATATAATGAGGTATACTGGAGTCAGGTGGTCCCTAATCCTGTGTGACTGCTGTCCTTTTAAAGAGAATGCCCTAGGAAGAGACACATGCACACTGGAGAATGCCAAGCTTGGAGTGATGCTGCCCACAAGCCACGAGCCGACCAGAAGCGGGGAGAGAGGCCTGGAACGCATCCTCCCCTAACGCCTTCAGGGGGAGCACGGACCTGTGGACACCTTGATTACAAACTTTTGGCCTCTAGAAGTGGGAGACAATAAATTTCTGTTGTTCTAAGCCACCCAAATTGTGGCACTTTGTTTTGGCAGCTCTACAAAATTAATATATATTCTCTCCCAAATGAGATATACATACATGTATATGGATGTGTATATACACATCCATATACATATACATGTATGTACATACTACGAACATGGCAGTGAACACAAATACATTATTTCTTTAAACCTGCACAAGTGGTGGTAAATTATACTGAATGTCTGTCCTTATTTTTTTCCCCATTAATGACATATCTTGGGGTTATGTCCATATTATTACATAAGGAGCTTTCTTTTTACATCCCCACATTTGATTCTTTGGACGTATAATGTATTGATTTAACCAGAATTATATTGATGGGGATTTTGGCTGTTTCTATTCTTTGGCTGTCACATACCAAGCTGAAATAAATAAGCTCACACATGTTTTTCGTGTGCACAGGCATACCTGCAGGACAAAGTCTCAGAGACGGAATTACCGGATATTTTTAAATTTGGCAAATACACGTTGCTCTCCATGCAGGCTGTCTCCGAGGACACTCCCACGAGCCATATACGGGAGCGGAGCTAGGGTCTGAGCTCCCGGCAGCCTGGGTCAGAACCCATGCTTGCCCTCATGAGGCCATGCAATGAAATGGGCCTCCCTCGTCCTACTCAAGACAGCCTTTCGCCGGGGAGGGCGGAGGAAATCACCGCCAATTCTTATTTTGTTGATTGTCTAACCTGCTTCTGTTCTTACTGGATGAAGACTCCATTCGAACACATGGGGTTTAGACTCTACAGATCGGGGGACCCGCTTCTTTCCAGAGGCCACGTGGATCAGCAAGGATGCTGGCGACAGGACGAGTGTTCCAGTTTACTGCTTTGTTGTTGTTGTTGTTGTCGTCCTTGTCGCTCTTTTTAATGTCTGAGTCAGAAAATACCAGGCGCCATGCGGAGGCCCTGGCGAGGCCGCACAGCGGAGCTTTCTGATAAATCAGGGTCTGGCAAGGCCGGGGCAGCCCGACCCTCCTTGCGGGATCTAGAGTTTCTGTATTTCTAAATTTCGCCCCCCTCGGACTCCGGCCTTGTGGCCCCTGCCCTGCAGTGTGCAATCCCACTTACCCCTAGGACTTTGCCCTCTTTCAAGCCTCTCTGGTCAGGTCGCACACATGCGGATGGCTCCGGACCAGGAGGGTTTCCGGGAATTAGGTGGACTTGGGGTTGGTTCCACGGATACGGGGGTCCCTGAGACATGGCCCCCGGCATCGTGGGATACGGGTTTTGGGGTGCCGCCACAAACACAGAGTTGGCCGTGGGGCCTGCTGAAGTCATCGAATTCATGCTGCTAAAAAATAAATGCGATACAGTCACACTTGCACTAATGTTTACGTTGTAAAGGACTTTTGCTTTCGTTAACTCGTTTGAGCACCTTACCCCCCTATGAGATTATGAATCTCGTTTTAGAGATATTAGGACCAGTTACGGGGCAGTTACGAAGTGCCACGTGGTCACTGCTTTATAAATACATTTCTTTCAATCCTCACCCTTGCCCAGTTTTACAGATGAGAAAAAGCAAGTCCCAAACGAGTTAAGCCCTGCAGAGGGTAAGGGCTGTGTCTTTTTTCATTTTCGTATCTCTCGTCGTGCTTAGCTTGGTGCTTTTGCATACAGTAGCACTATCTGATAACGAAATTTCAGAGCCGGAAAGTCTCTTGGAGGATACCAAGCCCAATTCTCTGAATTTCTGAAAAAGGAAACTGAGGCTGGGAGAGTGGACATGAATTCTCCAGGACTTTGTCATGTAAATATCAGTTAAATGGAGGTCATTGTCCTCAGAGAAGCCCATTGCCAGTACAGTATATATTCATTGGGTGTCTTAGGCTGCTCAATTTTCTCGGTTACTTTTGAATTCTGGTCTGGTTTTAAAATTCTCCTCTCTCTCTCTCTCCTTAAACAGACCCCCAAAAATGAGTACAATAAACCATGCCATGAGCTTTACCTCACATCCAGATTTTATCATTAGTCTCATTTGGTAGAAAAACTTTATCAGCATCCCTCAGTTATCCATAGTAACCATTAGATTAAGCATACTCACTTTGCTCTGCCAGCAGCTAAGTCTTTCTCGCTCCTCTTCCCAGTGCTTCGCTGTAGGCAACTTGCTTTTCTCGAGACAAGGGATGCACTGTGTTCAATAGGTTGGGTGATGCATTAAGAAAGATCCAAAGTCCTCTCCGCTTCCTCCTAGGTGCAGGCCAGGTTACCAGCTGCCCAAGGCTCAGCTTCCCCACCCATATGTACTTCCTGTGTTGGCCAAAGAGCCAATTAAATGCAATTCAGTTGGGTAAGTATTTCATGGTATCTGTGTGCAGAAGAAAGTTGTGCTTGCTGCTCTGGGAGACACAGGAATGCGCTGGTCTCTCAGGGGTAAGGAGCATAGCTATGTCGCAAGACAGAAGGGCATAAATGGCACAGGAGAGAAATAGGATCCCCGCAGGAGAACAGAGGAGAAACTGAGTTATTGGATTTGAAGAGATTAGGGAAGACTTCGAACAGAAGGTGGAATTTCGAAATTGATAAACCACATGAGAAAAGGGGAGTCACAGCATGTGAAATGAGAATCGCAATCAACTTAAGTCTATTTTTCATCTAAGTCGGAGCCCGTAGAAAATCAGAAAACACTCGTGGGTGGGCATGTGAACCGCGCAGGTACTGCTGTTCTAGGTCTTAAGTGTCTTGATTCACCTTTGCATTCTTATTGGCATACGATTGGCACTAAACCACTTTTAGTGAATAAACAGATGAAGCTGATGGGATGAACTTCGTGAAATGATTAACAGAAAGAATATAATGACAGGCAGAGGGAATGGAGGAGGGTACAAGCGCGAAGGAGAGAAGGTGTAGGATATATTTTGGGTGTGGTGAATAGCGTTTGAAACATTTTGTGGGTGAAGGACACTGAAACAAACAAGGATGAAAAGGTAAATGGAGCCAAACCCTAAGTCTTTACTTATTTTTTTTTTTTTGGTTTCAATTTCTGGACCTTTGTCCCTCAATTTTTAAGAGTTCTTTATATATCAGGGATGTTAGCTCTTGGTCTGTGATATATTTTCTCCAAGTTTGACAATGTCTTTTGATTTTGTTTTTGCCGTTTGTTTTTTTTATTGTGCAAATTAAAAAACAATTTTTATATAGTAAAATTTATCAATTTTTCGCTACTGTTACAGACTGAACGTTTGTGGTCCCTCTCCCCTAATTCTTACGTTGAGACCTAATATCCCAGTGAGATGGTATTTGGAGAAGGGGCCTTTGGGAGGTGATTAGGTCATGAGGACGGGGTGCTCATAAATGGGATTAGTGTCCTTATAAAACACCCTAGGGAGCTCTCCTGTGCCTTCTGCCAGTGAAGACACAGCAAGATGGCCATCTGTGAACAAGGAAGTAGGCTTTTGCCAGACACCAAATCTGCTGGTGACTTGACCTTGAACTTTCCAGTTTTCAAACCTGTGAGAAATAAATGTGTGTTGTTTAGGCAACCCAGTCTATGGTTTTTTTGTTACAGTAGCCCAAACAGGTTACTACAATTACCTATGGATTTTAAGCCATTATTAGAAAGCCCTTCCCAACAGTACGATTAAATAGGAATTTACCTGTGTTTTCTGTTTTCTTCTAATACTTGTACTTGTATAACACATACACACACACACACACACACACATATACACACACACTTTTAAAACTGATTCATAGGTAGTCTAAATCAGCTTTTAGTTTCTCCTCTGACAATATTTGGTGTTAATACACATTTTTTTCCTACCACAATGCTTCCTTTCCCCAAACTATTAATTTTGTTTTTCTGAATAGTACAGTAGGTGATTTTATATTTTACATTTTTCATTCCTAATACATTTAGAGTTTATCCTTGGGTATAGTGTGCAATATGGATGTAATTTTACATTTTTCCAAAGACTATCTAGTTGGTCCTGCACCATTTATTAAACAGTCCATCTCTATTCCAGGGATTTGAAATGCCATCTTTGCAACATGTTAAATTTCTATATGTATTTGGGACTAATTCTGGTCTTCCTCTTTTATTCCATTGGTCTATTATCTATCTATGTGTTAGTGTAATAATGTTGTAATTATAAAGGCTTCGTAGTGTGTTTTAATGTCAGATAGGGCTAGTTTCCCTTCGTAATTTTTTTCCTTTTTATTATTTTTTTCTGGTTATTCTTACATGTTTCTTTTTCCATATAAACTTGCCTTAATTTATAGACCTTCATAAGCTAGCTTGACAACGTTTTGAAAAGATGGTTCACGCAAACCAATCTGCATTGAAGGAAGTAATAAGAGGCATATGAATAGGGACTTATTGGTGACTAAACCCGAGTCCTTTGGAGACCAGCCTTAACTAAATATTGTAGAAGACAGAACTGTCCACCTTCTAAATGAGTTCTCATTAATGGTACCAACTTCCTGGGAGGAAGTGAAGACATACGGGAGAGGACTGTTACCCAAACTTACTGTAGCAAATGCAACATACTCCCTTGGCCCACTCTGCAAGTCACTTTCAGTTTCCATAACTCCTTATTTCCTGCCTCTCTCTTCCTGAGGATGCCTGGGTGTGGGCAGGCCAGATGCGCTGGGAACTTAATACCTCAGGAATTTTTCTTAACAAAGGAAAGGTGGCATTGCTGGATAATTACCGTAGCTTCTTTACTCCCCAGAGATATTAAGTTAGAAAGTCTTTGAAAAGACTGAGCCCAGTTCCCAGTTTCCCATAACAGGAACCCATTCACGAATGCTTACTTTATGGGCTTTCCTCCCTTCTTGGATCAAGTCGCCACCCTCTCAAGAATCAGTGTCTGCTTTTGTGGGAACCCAAAATAAGATCCTTATTGCCTTCGTTTTTGAAATAACTGCCAAGAATAAGAGAATATGAGTTTCTAAAGACTGAAATGGTTTAGGGAGGCCATATATCTAGTTTAATCCTCCCCATCCCTCCAAATGATGGCATCCCTGCCAATGCTGGATGCTTCTAGGAGTGGAGGACTCGTTGCTACTCTAAGTTCTCTTTATATAGAAAAGTAGTGAATGGGTTATCATCCCCCTTTGACCTAGAGAGACATGAGTATTCCTAAAAGATTCAGTCCCTTGACACTGATGACACCCGACCTGGGTATGCTGATGGCTTATGCATACTTTCGTGCAGTTTTGTATCACTGGGCAGTCTCAGAGTGTTTAATTGAAAGCAGACTGATGAAGAAACTGTTTATAGAAGATGTGGGCAGGGTCATGGGGACCAAAAGAGATGTCGACATACTTGGGAATTAATAATAGAAAAATGCCGTTCCTTTAAGAATTAAGGGATGAGGGGCAGAAACCATGTTACTATAGTTACTATAGCAGCAGGAGCTGTAGCCAAGGATGTGAGCTGCCTAATGAGAGCCGAGGTCTTAGACCGGGACAACTCGGCTACTGCCAAAACTGCGGCCAGAAAAAAGGGAGAATGAACCCTGACTTCTCTCTCTGACTTCCAACTTTATTGGCTGAACACCACCAGAAGGATCAGAACAAAGGATGGAGGTGATGCAGTCCACATAGGCTACAGAGTACAGGGTGCAGAACAGGGTAGGAAGGGCTGTGCTGGCTACGCGCCGCCCGCCCCTCCTGATCTCCTCTCCATCTTTCTCCAGTCTATTTTTTCCCATGGGACTGAGATTTATGTGGATTTTATTAACAAGCACCCTTGCCCTCTGGCTTCCAATCGATTTCAAACAACAGCACACTCTGTCAGGAGACCGGAGGAAAGAAAGGGCAGATTACTTAGTCTCCCTGTTTCTTCCCTGTGCTGTTGCCAAGGGCTGGCCAGTCCCTTGACCAAAGAGTCACCACTCATGTTAGTGGTCCTTCCCACATGATTCTTTTCTTCTGAGATCTGGGGAACCACTTTTCACTTGCCTCTTCAAGCTTGGAGGATTATGATTTGCTTCTGCTCTTAACTTTGGGAGATGATTCTCTCACTTGTGATTTCTCTGCACCCTGACCACATTTTATAGAAAACTCCTGTGTTAAATGTCCCTCCAGCTATCCCATCTGAGTGCTCCATCTCAGTCTTACCTGTTACCTGACTGCTCTAAGGGCAGAAAATAGATCTGAATGGGCAAGTGGAGACACCTGTCTCTCTTACCCTGCGTCAAATAAAAGCAAACGTGACACCTATGACCCTATTTTTTATTTAAAGGAAGAACTTGGAGGCCTGATCACAGTAAATATATGACAACTTGTCATCCCCTGAGGAAGACCTGGCTTATAGAGAGCTCACGACAACTGTGTGAATATGACATTTTTCTATCAAATGGATCTATTTTTCCACTTTCTCTCTGGATAAGAAAGAGTGCATATAATCTTCAATTTGCTCAATAATTAAAATTTCACTGTGAGAGCAAGTTCTTTTTTTCCTCTTGTGAAAGTTCTCGTGAATTGAGAGTTGGGAGCGCGGAATCCATGAAGATGTTAAGATGACAGTAGAGACTGTGGTCTTTTGATTCAAAGTATTATATCTGCAGGACCTGCATCTTTTCCAAGAAAAGAACATTGACGAGAACCAGGTGTATGGTGCTATCTCGGTTTTGGTTTTAGAATTCTCAAATCTGAATGCTTACATTCTCCTGTCCACCAAATAAATGCAAGAGTTTCTTAGCTCTAGTTCTAAGATGAAGATGGATTTATGAGGGATGGGGAAGGAAACATTTCCTATAGAGGGAACTGGATGGCTGGTCCGTCCTTGGAGAGCATGAAAGGATAAAGGCTGTAAAGTCTCCCAGAGCAGGGGAGCTGCGTTTCGATCAGTTTCAAGAAACTATTTAGCTCTTACATGCAAATATAAGGCAAAGGCTTTCAAAATCTCCTAAGAAGAAAAAGAAAAGGAAATTATATAAGAAAGTTTCTTCATGCTGGAATAAAATTAAAATATGGGTTCTGTAGTCACTGTTAACAGAGAGAGCCATATAGAGAATTACACTCTGTAATTTATACAAATATGTTAAATAAGTTAAAAAATTGGTTGTGAGATGACTGAATCTTGTAATGATTTTCTACTTGGAAAAGATACCTCCCGAGTGAAAAATTAAATAGCAAAGCTGTAGTTTAAAAGTAAAGATTATACTTCCAAATTGTAAAATAAAATAATATGTAAATATTATATGGAATGACAGTTTAAACAGGATTCAGTTTTTAAAAGCATAATCCCCCTTATTTGCCTCACAATTTTTTTTTAAAAAAAGAGACCATTTAACCTTGAGTATGATGGTCTCAGTTTCTCTGCCTACTTATAACATAAAGAACAAAAACTTGCAAATTGACGACAAACTAACAATTAGTAATCATAAAGATGAGATTAAAAAAGTTGGACAAATATATACAGATGACTGCGGTACATTCTTTTTTTTTTTATTGAGCTCAGTTTTATCACATGAAATATTGGGTTACATAGTTAATTCAATTTTTTCATATTCTTGAAAACAACAATGGACTTTCTCTTGCCCTGTTAGCTCCCAAAGATATTCTTAATTTAGAATGCTTTCCTTCCTATGGATTCATTCTTTCTTTGTATAGCGGCACGAGAAACCCTACTGTTAAATGCTCAGTGGTCTCAGGGGAATCCAGATGCCCCCGTGGCTTCTAACAGCTCAGTCTATATTTATTGAATTCTTTAAAGAAAAATTTTACTTTGCAGTTATAGTTGACATAGAATATTATCTTAGTTTAGGTGTACAACATCGTGATTAGACATTTATTTACCGTATGAAGCGATCACTCCGATAAGTCTAGTACCCGCCTGACAACATACATAGTTATTATAATATCATCGATTCTATTTCCTATGCTGTAATTTACACCCCTGTGACTAATTTTAGAACTGGCAATTTGTCCTTCTTAATCCCCTATCGAATTCTCCATAAGCTAACATTTCTGGAACCATTCACTCCCAGCTGAGAAACACAGTGTTTACATTACGAAGGAGGAAATTATTGTATAGCTAATGCGGGGAACAACTTTACTTCCTCTTTTATTATGCGGTGCTGGTTCACCTGACCGTGGAGATTAACGAGTCCCATGATCTGCTCTCTGCAAGCTGGAGGCCCAGGAAACAGGCAAGCTGGCGGAGTAGGCTGAAGCTTGAGAACCAGAGAGCTGCTGGCGTAGGTGCCAGCCCCAGTCTGAAGGCCTGAGACCTAGCAGTGAGACAAGCAGCCAGGGAGAGAGCCAATTCGACCCTCCTCTGTTTTTGTTTCATTCAAGCCCTCGATGGACTGAATGACACACACCCGAATCGAGAGGGCCATCTCCTTTACACCGTTCACTAATTCAAGTGCCAGTCGCTTCTGGAAACAGGCTCCTGGACAAACCCAGCGATTATGTTTAACCAGCTATGGGAGCCGCCGGTGGCCCGCTCAAGGTGACACAAAGAATTAACCATCACAGATGACAATAATATAAAGTATTTTTAATGCAATCTTTGTTATTGTTTTTTTTTTTAAATTAAGTAAAATTAAATGAACTCCTTGTATTTCATGTGTTTATTCTAATTTAATAATAATTGACTATGTAATGGGTGTCTTAGGTCTCTTCTGTTAAATATTTGCATGAGATAGTTACAAATGTAAACTGATATTGTTGTGCTGTTTTGGTGACTTAAATGCCACAAGTGGCATTGCCTTTTCTTCTATTATTTTACAGAGTGAATCGCTCTTGGTGAAGTCCCAAGTAAAGCAAAGTACGCTGGCAACTATGCTACTGGAAACTGATATAGATAGGATAAGGCCCTATAATGAAAATTATTCATTAGGTTCTGGGCTCAGATTATCATAGATAGGTTTATTTGTGTGCGTGTGAATGTCTGGTGGGACATTCCAAAGCCACGAGAAACAATTCAGCTTTGTTTAGGACCACCCAGAACATTCAGGAAGTCTAGCATCCCTGTGTCTGTTCTCTAAATGCTTTCAGTGACTCGTCACCTCTTTACTCACTGTGACAGACAGTAACATGCTCCTAAATCTCCAGAAATCCCCCTGTGAGATGGTTCCGTCTTTGTCAAAGAACTGCTGTGCTGTGCCTTTTCTGGACAAGCGGAAGCACACTCACATGCAAGAACTGACACCATGACAGGCAGCAAAACCCTGCTAAAAAGACTATCACCCTAGGTTTGGAATATCCTTTTCCATTCGTAATAATCAAGGTGCACATTTTATAGGAAGATGCTAAAGGAAGTCTGTAAAACTCCAGAGACTCATCCATGCCTTCAACTGAGCATATCATCTGAGATTGGTGGGGACAGTAAAGTGTGCCAATGGAGCTAAAGGAGCCAGTCAGAATACGAGCAGAATGTGCGCTGAAGAGTCTAGAGGTTCTGTCGTAACTCTTAGGAGCACGAGAGCTCCAGACAACAATCGAAGTCTTCCCACATGACATGATGAGCAGGCTTATGGGACTGTGGTTAGTCCTCTGGTGGCCGCCCACTGGCCGGAATTCATGTGTTAGAAAATGTTGTGTGAGTTATCACAAAGTGTTAGTTAAGTTTGTCAATGCATTCTGATTTTTTTCAGGAGTACCTATTTATGTAAAGAATCATAACCATCGGGGTAGTGCTTACCCCTGTGGGAAGACTTGACTGGGAAAGGGCACACAGGTGCATGCAATGGCATTGGTGATGTTTGGTTCTTGTAGTGAGTGGAGGTGAGTGGATGGTTCTTCCATTATAATGTTTCGGTTTTGGTTATTAAAACATTCTCATTTAGGCTCTTAAGGCTCAGGACTGACCTTGGTAAACCTTCAATTTCAAGTGTGAGTCAAAGTTTACCTCCTGCCCTTATTCAGGGTGAGCCCATCTCTTGGCTCCAAGGGATCAGTGGGATGGTTGGCGTGAGGGCTGGGGGTGAGCTCCCTCTCCCTTCTCTCCTTTGTTTGCGGTGTGCGTGCCAAGGTGATACCTGAAACATGACTGTTCACGGAGAAGTGACTGTCTTTCTTGCTTGCTGTGAATGTTGCTCCCTATGTGGATAACCCCATGACAGGACATGGTCCTCCTTCTGTAGATATGGGTCCGTGGAGGCCTCTACCGGCCACAATAAAGAGCCACTTGATTCTGAGCAGTTCTCTTAGGCGTTAGTAGCTCTTTACAGCTTGGCCTCATCTTCTTGCTGATCCTTGACTGGTAGCATTTTGCTGAAGTGCTTTGATATGCATGGCTGTCCGAGCTACAGGAATTCCCAGGGAACCCGAGGCTTCCAGTCTCATCTCTCGCCAGGGTCCGAATGTTGGGGCCTGCAGACAGTGAGGAGGACCTTCTTTTTCACCTCTTGCAAACTGTGAACTCCAGGGGTGGTCTATGACCTTTCTGCATAGTCACAGAGCCATGCTTTCTCTTAACATTGCTCGCTCTTGCCCCCATTGTTCTGGAGCAGGTCAAGTCCAACCTGGGTCTCAAAGACTATCAGTGGGGAATGAGATTCTTCCCATTCTCCAAAGTCTAGACACCCACAGACTTTACAGCTGCTTCTCTTCTCCCACAGATTCAAATGCCACATGCTCCCACTGTAGAATGCTGAGGTGGGAAGATAACACCCTCTCATAATCCTAACATCCTCCAGGGAGTGGGGAAAACGTAGTATTAGTTTTCTAGGCGTGCTGTAACAAAGCATCACAATGCGGATTGCTTAGAACAACCTATCTCACTGTTCTGAAGGCCGAAATTTCAAAATGGAGGTATTAACAGAGCCGTGCTCCCTCTGAAACCCGTAGGAGAAGGAGGCTTCTCTGCCCCTTCCTAGTTTCTAGTGGTTTGCTGGCAATCTGTAGCATTTCTTGGCTTGCAGATGTATTGCTCCATTCTCCATCTTGACTGATAGGTTTGCCCATGTGTCTTCACACCATCTTCCCTCTGTGTCCAAATTCCCCCTTTTTTTGTTAGGACGCTAGTTACATGAGAATTGGGCCCACCCTAATGACCTAATTTTAACTTGATTACCTCTATAAAGACTCCATTTTCAAGCAAGGTCACATTCAGAGGTACTGGGGATTAGGACGTGAATATATCTTTTTCGAGAGACGTATTTCTACCCGTAACAGCACCTCTCAGCAAGCTCTCAAGTGGTTTTTTGGATTTAGAATGTTGAGTACATCTTCTGCTTTCAGAGGTGGACCCTGGTCACCAATTCTTGGAAAATAGGAAATATTCCACTAGCCTCCTCTACCTTTATACAGATATAATGGCAAGAGCTAATAAAAGATAAATGTTAATAATTTATTGAAGGATTCCCATGAGCTACGAGCTGTGTTAAGTCCTTTTATTGATGTATACTCATTTAATTCTTGCATTTATTCTGTGGGCTAGGGACTATTACTTCTGTTTTATAAATGAGGAAGTAGAAGCACAGAGAGATCAAGAGTCTTGCTATTGCTACTTTGACCTTATGCCCAATTCCAAAGTCAGAGTACTTTCTTCTTTCAGACAAAGAAGTCCCTTTACTCAGGCAAATTTCCTCCAACTCGAGATAAAGTGGGCATTCACCTTAACATTCCTACCTCCCCCATGACCGGCTATCTTTATTCATGTCAGCTCAGAATAGCATTTAAACAAGGAAGAGTCAGCTTGTGGTCAGATCGCATCCTTTATTGGAGGAGTAGGAAAAAGGAATGCTGGAAAGACTTCCTTACAATGCATTTCCCGTGAGGCCTCTTGAAAACATTACGGAGTTCTTCACTAATTCACAATTAATCTTTTGTTCTTGATTGGAGTCACACTTGTTCTTTGCAAGTTATGAACTGACAGAGTAGTTCGACGGTGAAAGACCTGGAGTGAATCAAGTGATAGCAAATTGATCATGATAATAACTCTAAAACAAGAGCCTTTTCCTAAGCCACTGAGTTAGAACGAGACAAAATAACAGCACGAAACAGACAAACAGTGTAAACCTAGAATGTGATCATAATGAGAAGAAGCACTTACTCTGTCTTGGGAGAGAGTCTAAGGCTCGTTAGATCTGCGGTCCATCAGAAACTAGAGGTTTTAGTGAATTGCAATGACCATATTAAACTAAAATATTACTCTTCATAAAGTGACTAACTTTCAGCTAAACTCTGAGTGTGGGTGAGGTAGTTCTTGGACTTCATGTCCTAGATCAGAAGGCAGAATATCTGAATAACCAATGGAATGGAGACTTATCCGGCTCACGTACAGGATCTGGGGGAGTTATCACAGAAAGCATTCTAATGGACACGGTTTCATTTTATTTTTCCTGAGTAAAACTCTTGTGTTTTTTTTTCTTTTCGTGTTTTGTTTTTAAGTTCATAGCAGAATAGCTTGTTGTATTAGCACGGGCACAAACACACACACACACACAAAACCCTGAAAATACATTGACATTTCGAAGAGTTTTATAATCAAGTGAGATACAGATCAATATTTAAAGCTAAGCTTAATAGTTGCTGAGCAGTATGAAGATTAGAAAAAAAAGAACAGGCAGTTTATGAAGTTAATTTTAGTTAAACTAAGACCTAAGTTATCCAGCAACATTGAGTGTGAAACTAATATATAAAACATCAATAAACTTCCTGAATATCTTTCAAATTTATCCTCTTCCCTTTATGCTCTGTGGTTCAAGTTCAGGTAGCATCACTTGGCTATAAGGTGGCCTGTTAGAGCAACCTTCTAATTTTCTCTGTCTCTAGCCTTGTTTTCCAATTTTACCCCTACTCTTCTTCTGCTGAATGACTAAGGACACCGTGATTGACCCTCCCAAAATTACTACACATTTATCTAAATCCTCATGGCAACCCTGTCCCCTTTTCCATTATCCAGTTCAGAGATGGGCCTGCCTCAGGCAACTGGACCAATGGGAGGTAACGAGAGGCCTCGTTTTGACTTCTTAGAAAGAGAAGCCAGTTTCCCCTGCTCCATGGGAACCAGGAAATGCTGCCCCAGCCTTCTTATGATCACCAGGATAAAGCTGAGGACAGTAGAGGAAGAAAGAACGAACCTGGGTCACTGATAAGTCACTCAGCAGCTGAATCAATTGGGCATGCAATCTCCTCTACTCGTAGACTCACTGTTACAAGACATAACGTATTTCCTGGTTAATTAAGCAGTTTGAGTTGGGGGACCTGTAATGTGCTGCAGAAAATATTGTAATGGAAACAATTACGCAGCCACAAAGTCTGGTCAAGAAACACTGCTGTTAAAAATGCTTCAAAAGCACCCTGGTACTTACTAAATTCTTCAGTAAGGTGATTGAGTCCTACTAGGATTTGGCCGCAATTTGCCTCTCCAACCTCATTTTCCAGCATCCTCCTCCACATACTACCCTATAGGAATTCCACAAACATGATATCAGGGTAATACTAGCCTTGTATAATATGTTAGAAAGTATTCTCTCTTCTTCTATTTTTTGGGAAGAATTTATGAAAGATTAGTATTACTTCTCTAAATGTTTGGTAGAATTCATGACGTAGCCATCTGGTACTTAGGTATTCTTTATGGAACTTTTCATTATTAAATCAGTCTCTTAACTTAAGATGAGTCTCCAGATTTTTATTACTTCAGTTTCAGTAGTTGGTGTATTTTTAGGAATTTGTCCATTTCATGTTGGTTATCTAACTTTTTGACAAATTATTCTTTTTTCAAAAAAAATTTCCATAAGGATTTCAGTCACGTTCCCTCTTTCATTCATAATTTAGTGATTTAACTCGTCTCTCTTTTCCTCTTAGTCAGTGTAGCTAATAATTTCTTTTCTTTTTTGATACTTAAAAAAAAAATCAAGTTTTCATTTGTTTTTTTTTTTTTCTCTGTTGTTTTTCTCTTCTTTATTTTATTTTCCCCACTTCGGTCTTTATTATTTTCATTTTTCTCACTTTAGATTTAGTTTTCTTACATTTTAGCTACATAAGGTGTAAAGTTAGGTTTTTGATTTGAGACATTTCTTCTGTTTTTCAATATAGTATTTACGGCTATAAATTTCTCTCTAAATACTACTTTAGATGCATCCAACCAGCTTTGCTATGTTGCATGTTTTCATTCACCTGAAACGTTTTCTAATTTTTTTTTTTTTATTTATTCTTTGACATTTTGGTAATTTAGGAATGTGTTGTTTCACTTCCACGTATATTATGATATTTTCTAATTTCCTTATTTTATTGATTTCTAATTAAATTCCATTGTGGACAGAGAGCATATTTTGTATGGTTTTCGTCATTTTAAATTTACTGAGACTTGTTTTATAGCCTAAAATATGGTCTATCCTGGAGAATATGCTATGTGCACATGAGAAGAATGTGTACTCTGCTGTTGCTGGATAGAGTGTTCTATAGATGTCTAGATGGTTAGAAGTTTTGTTCAAGTCTCTCGTATTCCTTTTTCTTTTGAATAGCTGTTCTATTCATTCTATGGAATGTAAGGTACTGACATGCCCAACTGTTATTTTTTAATTTCGTGTATCTTCTGTCAACTCCGTCAATTTTTGCTTCATGTATTTTGGGACTCTGTCGTTAGGGACGTATATGATCGACTTTTTTGTCATTATAAAAATTTATTTATCTCTAGTCACAATTTTTGTCTTAAAGTCTATTTTGTCTGACATTACTAAAGCCACTCCAGCTCTCTTCTGGTTTCCGTTTATATGGTGTATATTTTTCCATAATTACATTTAACCTATTTGTGTCTTTAAATCCAAAGAAAAAAGGGTTTCAAAAATAATACATTTACACTTATATTTATATTTACCTATGTAGTTATTTTCAGTGGTGACCTCTATTTCTTCTTGTCGATTCTACTTACTTTCTGGTGTCCTATTGTTTCAGTCTAAAGGACTACCTCTAGAATTTCCCGTAGGAGATATCTCCTATAGCAACACATTCTTAGTTTTCCTTATCTGAGAATGATTTAATTTCTACTTCATTTTAAAAGGATAGCTTTGTTGAATATGTAACTCTTGGTCGACAGTACTTTTCAGTGCTTTGAAGATGTCAGCCCGTTCTCTGCCTTCAGGCCTCTACGGTTTCTGGTGAGAAATAAGCTGCCGATTTTATTGAAGATCCCCCTTTTCAGAATGAATTCCTTGTCTCTCATTGATTTCAAGATTTTCTCTTTGTCTATTGCCGCGTCCTCTTTCTACCCTACTGCGTGACAAGGTCCGGAGATGGGGACAGAGGCCTCAAGGAATGCATCGTCAAGAACGAGGACGTGGCATGTGTTTAGGGATAACTGGTTTCTTAGAAACGATCCTATTAATTGGAGGAATTTGGGTAGCACAAATTCTAGTAAGTGTAAACGCTGTACAAATGGATTTCCTCAAATGGGCTCTTAGGAAAACATAGTAAATTCCCTGCGTATGGAAATTCCCCAGCTCTAGTCACCCTGACGTGTCCAGAATGCGTAAACCCTTTATTTGAACAATTATTAAGGGAAATTCCTTTTGACGCGCCTCTTAAAGATATTATGAATGAATTATAACAAGCTGAATTACTGGAACCAGTTTATACTCCTGTTCCCATGCAGTTAGTATAAAAATTAGTAAAGGATAAGAAATTTACTCATAAGCCTGTGCCTACTATGGAAGGGCCTCCTTTTGTGGCCTAGTGGATAAATAGAGAACTCTGGTATCCACCTAGGGGGGCTAATAGTATGAAAAGATTACCTGATCTTCCTTTGCCTTATACAGGAGCTTATAATAAAGATAGTATACATATAGTGAATAAAGATAGAATTCATGTGCCTTATAGTAGTTTAAGTTTCATAGAAAGGCTGGCTAGGTCAGGATCTCCTTGGTGCTTAAAAAACAAAGGAACAGAAACTTAGCTTATGAAAGCAGCTTTGTAAAACTGATTTTTGTAAATATTTTCCTCATTACTGCACCAAGGAAACTTTTGAACAGCTATGAGAAAGGTTCAGCTTGAACTTTAGATATAGCATAAATCAAATAGCATTTAAAAGATTTCGTCAGGCAGAAAGAAGAACAATGTCTGCCCACAAACCAATGCTTGCTGTTATGAATACATCTATCTATCACCTTTACTTAAATCAAACTGTATCTTACGTAATAGATATAAGAATTAAAAGTTTAGATTGTTCCATCAGGTAGTTCTGTTCTAATGATTGAGAGAAAAATGTACTAGTTAATCATGAACATTAATAATAATATACTCTATAAGATTTTCTGTTTCGCCTAACCACAGAAATTTAACTCCCTGCTACCTTAACTACAAAGTATAATCAAATGCCAAAATAAAAAGTATAAAAGTTATACTCAAATCACAATAAAACGGAACAGTGTCACACCGCCTCCGAGTTGTGTAGTCGACTGTCTCCCGTGCCGACGCCTTGCCCACCTTTGGGGCCCCCTGGATCCTGTCGTGGCTGGACCGCGGCAGTCTATCTTTGTGGCATTTTGTTTGTGATACGTCTAGGTTTGAATCTCTTTTAGTTTATTCTATTTGCAGTTTGTCGAGCTCCTTGGATAATAATTAATGTTTTTTTAAATCAAATATTTGAAGTTTTTCAGTATATTTTCAAAAAGTCTTTATGCTATGTTTCCACTTTTCTCTTTCTCTTCTAATGTGACTCCTCATTATGACATTTTGGTATGATTGATGGGGTTTCAAAGGTGTCTGAAGCTGTCCATTTTTCATTTTCTTTCACAGACTAGATAATTTCAATCGATTTGTCTTTAAGTTTGTGAACTATTTCTTCTGTTAGATCAAATATTTGGTGGAG
Organism: Pteropus medius; assembly: GCF_902729225.1. NCBI lineage: Eukaryota > Metazoa > Chordata > Mammalia > Chiroptera > Pteropodidae > Pteropus > Pteropus medius. Next base: position 2,656,158 of record NW_024356248.1, read on the forward strand.
CCTCTTGAGTGAATTTTTCATTTTAGTTATTATACTTTTCTGCTCTAGGATTTCTATTTGGTTCTTTTTTATTGTTCTTATAAATCTGTTGGTATTTTCTTTATCATGAGACATTGCTCTCACATCTCCCTTTAGATTTTTTAGACATGGTTTCTTGAGTTCTTTTAGCATACTTTAGTTAACTGATTTAAACTTATTTTTTCTGCTAAGTCTAACATTTAGACTTCTTCAGATACAATTTCTATTGATTGCTTTTTTCCTTGCGTTTGGGTTATACTTTTCCGTTTCTTTGCATATCTCATAATTTCTTTTGTTAAAAACTACATATTTAAAATAATACAGTGTGGCGATGTTGGAAAGCAGATCATCCCATTGTTTTTGTTCTGTTTAGTGACGTCTCTGAACTAATCATATAAAGTCTTCATATTTGTCACGTGTGGACATTTATGTCTCTGTTTTGTTTGCTTAGTTGTTATTAAATAATTGGACATAGATTTCCTTAACTGCCTCGAACCAATAAATTTCCCTGTCTTTCCCGAGAAGCTCTATGTGCGCGTGTCGGGGGTTGCTGTAAGTATTTAAGGCTCTGAGAGGCAGTTTACACCCCTGCCTCAGCCATCACTGCCTGCTTGCAGACAGCTTCAGGTCAACCAGAATTGAGAGGTTAGGGAATTGTCAGGCATTTTTTTTAGCATGCACACATTCCTCCATATGCACATGGCCTTTTTTATTTCCAGGGATTGTCATAGTTTCAAAGTCCCCTATGGACATCTTTCTCTCCAGTTTCCTCCAATTTGTTTTCTCCAATTCGTATCCCTTCTTTAGGCAGATGTAATGCTAAATGCCCTTGGTTGTTCTGACAAACATCCCAGGGGAAAAAAAAGCTATTCCCAGTGACCGAGCTTTGAGTAAAGTCAAGTAAAGAAGAGCTTTGAGTCTGTCTATGGCCACGCCACCCTGAACCACACCCAACTCCATCTGATCTTGGAAGCTAAGCAGGGTCGGGCCTGGTTAGTACTTGGATGGGAGACCACCTAGGAAGGCCAGGTGCTGTAGGCATAAAAAGTAAAAAATAAGGGATTTTAAGCTGACAAGGTTCTTGAAATCTGTGAGGTCAAGCAAGGATTGCCTCATCTAAAAATATAAAAAATAAAATAAAAAAAAAGAAGAGCCTTGCCAGTGAGGATTTCCGGGGAGCTGCCAGACAAATTAGTAACAATTCTCTAGGAATGGGGCTTTTCTGGGAGCTCCAATCCCATTTCTCCCCCTCTTGTGGTTAGTAGGCCGGTGTTTTTCACAGGTCCTGTGGTTATAAGTTTGTTTCATATAAAGACTATGAAACAGACTATGAGGAGTGGAGTGATGGGGATGGGAATAGGGAAAATTACAACACAAAAAGGCTCTCACTGTTCTCACCAAGATTCAGCCATTTTTCTTAAGTGCTCCTTGAATTGTTGCAAGTCTTTGACTAACTTCCAGAATTCTGAAAAAGTTGATTTGACAACTTTTGCCAGTGTTCCCATTTATTTTATGGAGGAATGGATTTTTAGAGATTTGTACTCTTTGATTCCAGAACTACTCTCCTTAGGGACCTCTAAAATCTTTATTTTCTGAAGGCATTTGAAGATCCCAGACATTGGAAACCAACATTTCATAACTAACTTTGAATTAGCATTCAGTGTCCCCATCCTACTGGTATGACCAGTGACACTTTTCGGTCTATATAGTTCTTCTATTAATCCCCTGGGAGATGTAAGTCTAAAAGACATAATTCTCTCACATAGTTTTGCCTAAGATAAGTCGTTTGACTTAAATTTTACACAGGATCCAGCAAGAGACATTTCTGCATATTTTCAGGTTATTTTAGTTTAGAAGTAATACTTTTTTCCCCAATTCTAGCTAAACGTTAGTCCCTTAGAGAAGCTTCTTAATAGAAGCTGTTTTATCCTGATCTGAGAGCCAGAAACAAAATTACTCACCCGCTTCATCATTTTCTATGTGAGTCACTGCTGTCACAAACCAGTCAATGACTATGTTTGTAGTGACCAGTTCTGCGATGGCATTGAAGAGTAAAAATTGCAAAAGCATACTACCAGCTAGCTGAATTGAAAAGGAAAGAAATATTCCTCGTATTAATCAACCATTTAAAAATTATACAAGAACAACATTTAAAAAACAGGGAATAAATATCATTCATCATATCAGTCTCACACAACTACGGTTATTTTTTTGGTATTTTCCACAACAACAAAGTGTGTTTTAATTTAATTTACTGAGTACTTGTATAAGTACCATTTATTATGCTAAGCACTTTAATTCTAAAAACAACCTTACAAGTAGGATACTTTTATTTCCGTCTTATACATGACAAGACTGAAAAGTACAGAGATGACCTATTATACCAGGAACTGTTGAAATTCTTCAGGGTTTGGTACTGGGTGCCCATCTTTTTTGCCCCTTATACTCTCTCTTTTGGTGTGACTGATGAAATGATCTGTGTTTTATGCTTTTCTATTCAGTGCACATATAATTTGCTTGTTTTATTTTCTTTTAACTTATATATCATAAGCATTACTAAATGTATTAGATTGAAGCATTCTCTCTCTCTTTCCACATTTCTACCATGGCCCGAAGGAGGAGTTTCTGCCCTCTTAGAAACAGGTGAAGAGTGGCTTCTGGTGTTTCCTAAAACTCTTCACTTTAAATTCTCCATGTGAGAAGCAGGAATTTATCTAATTGGTGATTTTCAGAGAAAGAACCCAGGTTCTCCTGGGTTCTCTTTTTTTCAGAATGGTTTTTGTTTATCACCATAATTCTCTCCTTAACATATGATAATTATCTGATCCTAACATAGGGAGGCCCATAGTCTATTTGTAACTAGGTGGATAAGATGAATTAATGAAAGGAAGTAGTAGCAAGCTCATTTGACCAAAGATTTAAAACTCATTCTCCAGCTCCAACAATCAACAGTAAAGCTGATAGTTTTATCTACATCTTCTTGATTCTTGTGTTTATTATCGGTTGGTTCTGAACATGAGAGGAGAAGACTAGATGGCTATGTATTGGCTTCCTGTACTAGTTTTCTAGGGCTGCTGTAATAAAGTATTACAATTGGGTGGCTTAACAAATCTGAAATGTATTGTATCACCGTCTGGAAGTTAAAAGTCCAAAAGGAATGCATTGGTAGGACAATGCTTCTTCCAAAAGCTTTTATAAGGGAATTCTTCCTTGCCTCTTCTAGCTGTTGGTAGAAGCCCCCAGGTGTTCCTTGGCTAGGAACACCTGGGGGCTTCTACCTCCATGTTTACAAGGCCATCTTCCTTTTGTGTCTGTGTCCAAATTTCCCTCTTCTTATAAGAACACCAGTTATATTGAATTAACGGCTCACCCTACTCCAGTATGACCTCATCTTAACTAATCACATCTGCAAAGACCTCATTCCCAAGTAATGTCACATTCTGAGGTACTGTGGGTTAGGACTTCAACAAATCCTTTTTGGAGACACAATTTAACCTATAACAATCTGTCTCTGCCCTCCCCCTCCCCAATATTCACCTGATCTCAATGTCTCCAGAAGTTTTGACCCATTCCAACATCAACTTTAAGTCCAAAATTTGATCTAAATATCAAATCAAAAAGCCCCAAATCTCATCATCTCAATGATCTAACTCGGCTATGGATGGGACTCCTAAAATGGTCCATCCTCGGATAGAATTCTTCTCCATCTGTAGACCTGTGAAACCAGAAAATAAGTTATCTACTTCTAAGATGTATGGTGGGACAGGCGTAGGATAGATATCCCCACTCCAAAAGGGAGAAATAAGGAGGAGAAAAAGGGGTCGTGGGCCCTAAGCAAGTCCAAAACCCAACAGGGCAAATTTCTTTAGATTCTAAGGCCTGAGAATGACCCTATGTGGCTCAGTGCTCTGTCCACTGTCCCTCTCTCTGCCCGTGGGGTCACTGGCCTTACTCTTTAGGCTATTGTTGTCTCAGCCTGTACTATATCAAAAATGAAAATATTTGTACAATAAAATGTCTCTTTTTTCCTCTTTAATTCTTGGTTTTCTCTCCCGCCTTTATAAGTAATATACTAATTTTATACTTTATGCTATTTTTTAGTGGTTTTTATGACCATTCATTTAATCTGCGGTTTCTTGTTATACATTGGGCAAATAGGTGCCCATTATAATTTTCTTTGAAATGGATAGCTCCTTGATTTAATATTATTCTGTTCTTTGATCAATTTTTCTTATAATGTGTAACTACTATACCATTTTTCTTATAATAGCCTAGTAACATGTTTTTTCTATCTGGTGTAGCAAATTGTTCGGCCAATCGTTATGTGGCTTCTCGACTTTCCTGGCAATTTTCACACAATTATTCTTCCGCTCATACGCATTTTAGAGTAATTTTATTGCATTCCTTCCCAAAACTTTGTTGAGATTTTACATGGAATTACATCACACTTCTGTATTAATTTGCAGAATCTTGCAATTTTATGACATTGCAAATTTGCATTCAAGAATATAGTTTCTCAAAGTATTCAGTACCTTTTTTATGCGCTTATTAGGTTTTCATAGTTTTGCTGTTATTTTGATTGGGTTATTTATTATTATTTTTTCACTTCAATATCTAAGTGATTATTTCTAGTGTAAAGAAAACGTGTTAATTTTTTGTAAGTTTTTCTTTTACTTAGCTGCTTTCTTAAACTGCTTTACTTGTTTTGGTAGTTTTTCAGGTGAGTCTTCAGGGTTTTTCTGGATATCCTATCACTTTATTTTCAAGTGATGATAATTTTGATCTCTTGGAGGTTTCTAGTGTTTCTAAATTTTGGGAAAAAACTGATTCTTTTAATAGTCTCATGGCAAAAATTTGGAGGAAATACAGTTAGTTTTATATTTCTGTGCCCAAGATGGTTTACAAGTTGGTTGGCCTTTTCCATACCTCACTCACCACAACATACATCACTCATCATAGATTTTCCATTTGTATCTAAAATTTGGATCTAGTTATTATTAAGCTTTATACTTACATGTGACCAAACATAGCCATCCCCTTCTGCCTCGTACGTTATACACAAAATGCTTAACGTGATTGTACCAAGTGTAGCAAGGCAGGTACTTATGATGTTCATAATAATGGCAGCAATCAGCTGTAACAGACATGCAAACAACTCGTCATGGGCAGCATAAACAGATTTTGATGAAGCAATCAGTCTGTTGTATTGACTAGAACATTCGAGTTGAAATTTTTGAATTTGATTTTCTGGAATATGACTGTGGTTGATGGCAGGACACTGCCCTCGACTTTGTATAAAAGTCAATAGGATGAAAAAAATTTTCAGATGAGATATTTATTTATTCATTCGCCAAATAATTCTATGGTGCCTACAACATGCTAAACACTGTGCTCAGGATTAAGCTAAGCCTTCTAGTCAAATATTTTACAATCTCACGGGGGAGACAAAATGACAAATTTAATTTCATAAAATTTAATAAACATATCATGATGCGGATAAGCTTCAAGTCTAGGATTTGTCAGTATCATTCCTGCTCTAGTAATGTCACTTTACTACTTAAAGCTAACTTCTCTGACGACAACATCCAAACTCTTGAATGGCACCGAGGGCCTTGCCTAAGCTGTGAAGCAGGGGCAATAAGTATTTTGTATGTATGTGAAGGATAGTTACATTTTAAAGAGTTTTATTATTATTATTATTATTGCTATTATTATTATTATTATTATTATTATTATTATTATTATTATTTTAGTAATGGGAAGGAGGATGTGATTTGATACTGGTCAACCAAAGGAAAGGACTTTGGTGGACGTGCTCATTTTTGGTTGTCTAGCGGGGAGCCCCCTCCTTATTTTAGGAGCTCTCCTCATTGGGTTAATCTTTATGAAAGGCGTTCATCAAATCTCTACTATGAAGTCCAGATGAGGGAGGTCAGAATGGTCCTCTGAAAACACTCTTCATCACGTCACTCCTCAAAATACTCTCCTATTTTCCTTAGGGCAGAAGCTGGTCTAATAGCCCTTACGTGACCTGGTCCCCATAGCACACAGACCCCACTTAAATATACAGCCCACCTATGCCAGCCCCTTTTACGTTTTTTTCCATCACAGCTATCACCTTCCAATATACTATGTGATTTTTTGATTTGTCACGTTTATCGTCTTTATCCCCCAATTAGAATATAAACTCCACAGGGGCAATAATTCTTTGTTCACTGATGCATCCTACATACCCAGAACATGCCTCACAATCGATACATAATTTTTGAATTGAATTGTTGGACTTTAGGGACATTAAGTATATTACAGTACCTAAGTATGCTAGAATATTATGCCACTAGAATAATTTTTTTTCCGAAGCACTTTTCCATGACTCAATAAATAATTGTAATTGATTTCTTTTTGTGGGGTCGAGCCACATGGGTTTGAAAAGTTCCTGGATAAGCATTCTTGGTGCAGATGAATCTCTGTGTTGTCTGTGAGGAATGATGTCAAGTATTTCTAGAGGAAAAAAGTAGAACTGCTCTGTATGAGACAAAAAGGGGGCTGTAACTTTCCTCGAGGTGCAATGAGGAGCGGGGAGAATTAGTCATCATCTTCTCTCACCATCCCTCAAGCAAAAGGCTGTAACATGTTTCGTGAGTTTTTGTGAAAACCAGCAAAGGGGCCAAGTCTATTCACACCTGCTTTTCTCGGATGCTGTGAAGCACAATTGTTTGTGCAAAGACAGAAAATGAACTATGTGAATGTCAGTTCCAGGAATTTGCAAAATCACAAGGGGGCTTCATGGGCTTTGAGATCAATCGTACGTTTATCTCTGGGGAAAAAGCAATACCTGACAATGTCTGGGTCACATGTGCCCTATGTTTGTAGATACGTTGGAGAAACAAGCTTAGGGAACGGGCGAGAATGGAAAATAATGTTATCAGCGTCTACCTTGGTTATGGTAGAAGTAACAAAAGAAAAAAACATAAAAACTTAATGCCCATTAATTACAGCCACCCAGTTGCTGCTGAGCAAAATAGCCTCTTGTGTCTCTTTGACCCTATCCTTTTGGGAAAAGAAAAGGCAGACGTTTAGTTAAGTTAAATTAAACAAAATTTCTTCGGTTTCTTCTTTTATCAATTCCTGAAAGCACCTTGTTTTCTTCGGTAGGTTCTGATATGCAGAACTAACATTTACTGAGCACTCACTGAGTGCCAGGGATGGTTCTTTATGCTTATTTACTCATTTAATCTTCACGACACCCTTTGAGGTAGGTACTGTTATTAGTCACATTTTCCTTCAGATGAGGAGAGGGAAGCACAGAGCAAAGTAATCTGCTCAAATTCACACAGCCGGTAGTAGGGGAGTCAGAATTTGAATTCTCCGGAGCTGTGATCCTAGCCACGAGGGGAGAGGTTCTAAAGGAGAAAGTCACTATCATTTGTTGGACGTAACTTAATAATATCTGATTTATATTCTAATGATATTTTCTAGACCTGGGTTTGCTGAGGGCAAGTCTCTTTTCAAACATTATCTTAATAATGTCATATAATTAAACGCTATTATCTTAAGCTTACCCTATTTACTGTCTTGCTTTGACTCACAGGTCAGTTTTATATAGTTACATATACCCCTTTGGATAGCTTAAAATGAATTATTCCATCAAAACCCTCACAGCTGACACCTTATAAAACCAGTTCCTCACACTGTAACCTCGACATCCGTTTACAAAAGATGCACTGGAGTGCATACTTATAAAAACTAAATGATTCTCCCTCTCCCCGTTAACTCCCCACCACCATCCAAACATTTGGAAAAGCTTTTTTTCCCCTAAAAAAAGTTAGCTCAGAAATAATAATTTCTTCTCCTGAGTTTGTGTCAGGTAATCTTTTTATCTTTGGCATTGCTCCAAGCATTCCATACCTTCTGACGGGTAGGTTCCCTCTGTGCATCTACGCTGACGGATCCTGAGGTGATGAACTGTGGATAGAAACAGGCACTTGTAAACACCCATACCTGTTGATGGTCCCCTAGACAATGCTTTTCCTGACACCAGTGGCATTCATGAGGTCTGAACTGTCAGTGAATGTTCTGAAGAAAACAGCTTTAACTATTTTGTTTCTGTGGTGATCACTAGAAACGGATCCGCTATTTCTCTGGTATAGGGATGAAAAGGTAAAGTCTCTGGTCATTAATAAAACCTTTGTATCTCACAATGATTTTATGAGGAACAAGCTATAGACACTTCACTTTTTTTGATTGCCACTTATAAAGCTCATGACCTAAATTATTAGATAGTAATCTTTAGTGGCTAGTGGGGTGACTTCATTTGCAAGAGCTTCTCCTCTATTACATTACAGAAAAAATATTTCATTGATAGAAAATAGTTTCACAGAGCATTTGATCTGAAGAGTTACAGGCAGACTTCCACAAACATCAGGTCCTAAGTGCTAACATCACCTGCTAGCACCAGTTGAAAGGATTGTTGTTTCTCGTATGTCAAGAATTCAATTTTTCCCGCCGATAGTGTATCTTATACCCACCTTTAATCTGCCTACAGCACTAATAAAAGGTAACTCATTTGAAGGGCACCGAGAATCTTGCAGTCCAGGAAAATGAGATCCTGTCCTAGAAGCAGAAGCACTCTCGCCTAAATTTTTCAAAATCTCTGACACTTGACTGCTGGGTCACTCTGTGAAAGTTACTTACATTTTCTCAGTCTTGGTTTCCCCATTTGTAAAATGAGGACCAGTTATTGCTATCTCATGGGGTTGTTGTTTCCTTATTTTTATAAAACAGACCTGAGGCACTTTTGGAAGGCACCCGACATGCAATAGAAATAAAATGGAGTAATTACTGTTTGTGGCTAATTTCGGCTACAAGCTTCTATTCTACCTTGGACCTAGGCTCCTTTCTAGATGGCTTATAATGGTGATTCATTGTATTCTTTCTGTTCAAAGCATTTCTCTTAACGACATACAGGCCTTTTCCAGAATGTTCTCCGTGCTGGTAAATGCCCTCCAACTGGGATAGGAAAGCCTCTGAGAAAATGTGTCTCATCCAGCCCACCGATCACCAGGTCCCTCTCTAGGGGAAGTTACTGTAGCTGCGTGTCTCGGGAGCCTTCTTGCAAAGCACAGGGCCACGGGGTCACCTTCAGATCTTCTCTCCCTTGAAGCCTTGTTTTTTGGGGTGAGGAGTTCAAAAGGGTGGGTAAGGAGTTAATAAAACCCTTTCTCCTCTCAGGAGAAATTTGGCCTTCAACTAACTTTCTAGCTCTGTTCAGTTGGAAACTTGGTACAATTGGAATATCAGTTGTGTTATGAGGCCATATTGCTTATGAATAAAATGACCCCTGACTGATAAAATTGCTTCTTGGATTAGTTGTACCTTAAAATAACGTGTGGGAAGCTGCACTGTGTCTCCCGTAGGGCCTTTGGCAACTATACTCATAAAATTATTACAATATCCTTACTCCAAACATCCACGTTAGAAATCTCTGTTTAATTTCCCTAAACTTCTCTTGGCCCTGCCCCCACCCTCCATGTTTCTACTTTTCTCTTTCCTTATGAAACCTCTCTAAAATTCGTAGTTATAGCCTCAGACATTAAGCTCGTGCCTTCGGATTTTTACTCTGCTAAAGAAAAGCTTTAGAGTTATCCAAACAGCTACTCTCTTTATTATTCTTTAGCATATTCCTTCAATATCTATTCTGCACTCAAGGAACTTATCAAAACATGCAGCCAACATAAACATTTTCCTATGTACAGACTCTCCACCCCCGTTTTGTAAAGGCTGTTTCCACAGTAAAATTAGCTCCTTAGAGTTAGAGATTGGGTCTTTAGCCTTCGCTTGATCTCTTGAGTAATTAGCCTGATACAGTAGAAAAAAAAACAAATGAGTTGAAATCAATAATACTATGGTTTACTCACAAATGGTGTAGAGCAAAATGCGTAAGTTAGTACAATAGATACAGGCAAAGAACCAATTCCTGCGTAGCCATCTTCAAAAAACAAATGAAAACAGAGAATCCCCAGGGCAAAGTGGAACAGGCCAATAATTATTTGTACAGCCTGTGAGAAGAGAGAGCCATTGTTATTACTCAGGTCAAACCTAACACAGACAATTACAGTTTGGGTGACTGACAGGTCATGGAAATGTCCAGCTTGCCTGGGTGTTTCTGAAGCAGTGGTGAAAAGGTTGCGTGTCAGAGGGACCCTAGGTGGATAAAGAAAGGGTGGCCCCAGTAGGGTGTTAAGGTCTCTGTGTTTATTTTAACAGGGAGTGTTATTTATTTATTTTTTTTACAGTAATCTTCAGAGATAATTAATATTTCCTATTCTGGTTAGTTCTAGCTAACTAGAAAGCAGAGGCCCATTCATCTGTTCGGTCCACGCAGCTGCAAAGGGAGCTGTTGCTTTGGGAATCTGGACATTCCTCTCCTTCCTGTGGTTGGTTCTATGAAGCTGACTTCAGCTGGCAGATTTCATTCTTATTCGCATCCACCAACCCAAACTAAGTACTATGTGACCTTGTGTTCCTTTTCTCATCCTCTTTTGTCTGGGACTTAGACTTTGGTTTCTTTTTGCTCTGCGCACTCCCATCCTCAGTGGTGACTTTTGTAACCACGGCCCTAGGCTTTGTTCAAGAAAGCACGAAGGAAGGCTCTCTAATAATCCCTGGCTTTCTGTAACTCTCAAGTGAAGAGTTCTCAGAAGCTGTGCCTAGAGCTGGGCCTTGTTTGCCAGCTGGACTAGAGCCATATAAACACACCAGTGACAAGGGGCCTGCAACCACTGAAGCAGGCAGGGAAAGTCAATCTTTTGTTCTCATCAGGCCTTCAACTGATTGGATGAGGCCCACCCACATTATGGAGGGCAATCTGCCTCATTCATGCTTAATGATTTCAATGTTAATCTCATTCAAAAACACTCTCAAAGAAACACCCAATATAATGTGACCAAGTATCTGGGTGCCCTGCGGCCCAGGTAAGTTGACACATAAAATTAACCATCACAGAAAGTCATGAAGTGGCTTTCGGGTGGTAATATTACTCTCCCTTGAAGAATACCCTGACTTTGAGGCAACACAAAACCATGCATCTACTGACAACTTCTTTCTTGATCTGGCACATGATGGAGGGCAATTTGGGATGGGATTAGATGGACTTGCCTGCTACTGCCACACTCTTCAGTTTCGGCTCCTTTCTGGGCCATGAATCCAATGACCTACTCTTAGTTCAATGAAGGACCCACAAGGATTTAGTAGGAGAAACGAATAGAATATCCTAAATGCCTGATCCTCTCTGAGGTGGTAGATCTTCCTGGGCAGGTCAGTGGGCAGCCAGTGACAAGCCTGTTCCTTCTCACACATACATTGCCATCACCACCATCCAGGCCGGATAAGGAAATAGAGAGTAAGCAGTCCGGACCTAAAGCACCATGGTAATAGGAGATTGGGTAGCTTGTTGACCCTGCTCTATATGAGGCCTTGCTGCTTGAAGGTGTCCTCTGCATTCTCATAGTGGGCCAGCTAGCAACCAATCAGCTGGAGATAATCACCGACTTGATGTGCTGGGAATTTTTCTAGTACAAGCTTTAATTTTTCTGTCTTACATCAAACTGTGCATGGAGGCCCCACAAATGTTGGCGGATAATACAAAAGGGGAAGCATTTTAAGGTTGAGGAGAGGTGAGAGGGAGAACAGTGATGCAGGATGTGACCTCTTTGAGCTAAATATCGAGGGAGCATGCTGAGAGCACAGTGTTATCAAACAGCCACTGGCCACAGAGCCACAGCGTCTACAGCCCCGTCTGGTTTCGAGCCCATTGCCTGACCACCTCATTTATGATCTGTAAACTTGTTTCATACTATTTATAAACAAAGGTATACAACGAACCTTCAATTGCTTATGCAACGCATAAGATTGCAGGTTGTGATGATGTTGAACCTTTCAGTTATGATTTGTGGATTTATCATTTGCACCCAATTTGCTCTAGTCTGACTGGCTTCACCTCGGGACGCTTCCATCAACTTTCCTTCCTGTGGGAAGTTCACTGTAGATGTGGTCAACATCTCTTCCCTTTTATATTAGGAAGATGCAACACTCATCATTTATCAACCCGAGTAGCACTTAGTCCTTACCCCCAGTGCTCTGCTCTCCTCTCTCGGGCTATATCTTCTGGGCATTTTAATGAGGATATGATACGTAAATTATGGCGAAAGAATAGATTCCTCGTCTGTAGAGAAATATAGAGAAAAAGCAACACTAATTACATCTGAGAAGGCACTTAATATTACAGACTCTGGTTTTCCACTGTTTTCCTTGAGAAACTTTCTGCATCAACCTGATGATATTACTCTCTACTACATAACTAATAACTTCCTGTCAAAAACCAAGAGCTACTTCTCATATTTTATGCCTCCATCATGGTCTTTAAATGAGATCAGCTCGCATTATTTTCACCTCTTCTAGGAATTCCCCCACTCCCCTAGATCCCCAGGATCATCCAGGTTTGGGTTCCTGGTTGCCATGTTTGGTCTTCTCAAAAACGTCTCCCAATCTAGCCATAGTTGATTAGAGAAGTCGTGGGCATCTGACTAACTGAGCCAATCATAGTTCCCTTCCCAAGAAATTATATTTAACACTAAGACAATACAGTCCTAATTCGGGCTTGCCTAATCTTAAATAATTGATAGTATTGACAAAATGTTCCACCTTTTGGAAAGAGTGGGGGAACACTCAGACTAAAGAGATGGAGGGGGAATACTCCCTAAAAATTCTGATGGTTCTCACTTCCCTCATCTTAGGTTTTTTTTTGTTTTTGTTTTTGTTTTGCCTGCCACGTGATACACCTGCATCTTTAAAAGAAATTCTCCGTTAGTTTGTTAAAACTCATGTAAGAGGAAGTACATGAAGTGAGAATTCTCATAGTGTTTCAGAATAAGTTTGGGGGCAAAAGGCAACATTCTGCATGTTAAGTTCATCAAGTTGCCAGAGGCTGTGGCTAGTGGTTTTCTTCGAGGGCTTATTGGTAGGAGATGGTTCAGAGAAGTAGCTATGGTCAACTGAATTACTGTCCCCAATTATTCTTTCCTCTTTTTCTCTTTTAGAGAGTTATACACCTCACATGTTGCCTTGCGACCTGCAGTGTCCCCCCTCCACTCCAGGGAAAGACTACTTCCCTACCTTGCTGGTATTGGATTTGACCTTGTAACATGCTTTGACTGATACAGCGTGAGAAACATGACACATGCCATGTCTGAGCCAAAACCTTATGAGGTATCCTGTTTCTCTCATTCTTCCTGCTCATTTACCTCTCTTTTAAACTGTCACTTCTCAGGATATTGCTGTACTCTATTTAATGTGGATCCCAGCATGAAGGCACATGAAACAGACCCACAGCCTACCGTAGTATTGATCAAACTTGATATTTGTGAACTGGATGAACCTGAAAGGCATTATGCCTTCCAGAGAAAGACAAATACCATGTATTATCACTGTTATGTGGAGTCTAAAAAAAAGTCAAACTCATAGAAATAGAGTAAAATGGTACCTCCCAGGGGCTGTATGGGTAGGGGAAATGGGGTCATATTTAAGAAGCCTATTTCTAGTCTAAGGTCATGAAGATTTAAATCTATTTTTAGCTCTTACATTTTTAGGTCTTTGATCCATTTTGAGTTAGTTTTTCTATATAGTATGTGTGGTATGGGTTGAAATTAATTCTTTTGAATATGGATATTCAATTTTTCCAGCACCATTTATTGAAAAGACATCCCCGCCCCCGCCAAATGGTCTTGTCCCTCATCTAAAATCAATTGGCCATAGGTGCCTGGATTTATTTAAATTTTCAAAATCTATTCTATTAACCTATCCGTCTTTCTTTATGCCAGTACTATACTGTTTTGATAGCTTCGTAGTAGGTTTTGAAGTTGAAAAGTGTGAGTCTTTCACTTTGTACTTTTTTCCAAGTACAAAGATTGTTTTGGCTAATCAGGATCCCTTGCCGTCCATATGAATTTTAGGACAAGCTTGTCAATTTCTTCAAGAAAAACCATTTGGGATTTTGATAAGGATTCCATGGACTCTAGATCAGTCTGAAAGTATTGCAATCTTACTATGTTAAATCTTTCAATGCGCTGAACACAGAAAATCTTTTAATTTATGTAGCTCTTCTTAAATTTTTTTCAACAATATTTTAAGTGTATCAGTCTTGCAATCGCATAAATTTATTCTTAAGTCTTTTATTCTCTTTGTTGTTATTGTAAGTAGAATTGTTTCTTAATTTTACTTTTGGATTGTCGATTGCTAGTGTACATAAATACAACTGAGACTTGTGTATTGATCTTATATCCAGAGACCTTTTGAATTTATTCATAAACTGATGTGTGTGTGTGTGTGTGTGTGTGTGTGTGTGTGTGTGTGTGTTCTTTAGGGTTTTCTCTACATAAGATCATGTCGTATGTTCATAGGTATAGTTCTACTTCTTATTATCTATGTGGGTGCATTTTATTTATTTTTATTGCCCACTTGCCCTTGGTAGAACTCCCCGAATCATGTTAAATAGAAAAGAGTAGATATCTTGTCTTACTCCTGATCTTAGCAAGAAAAGCTTCCAGTATTTCACCAGTAAGCATGATGTCAGCTGTGATGCGTCATACATGTCATGTACCATGCTGAGGAAATCCCTTTCTATTCCTAGTTTGAGTATTTTTATCACGTAAGGAGTATTGGATTTTGCCAAATACTTTTTCTGCATCAAATGAAATGATCAGCTGTTTTTTTCCCCTTTCATTCTCTTAATACGGTGTATTACACTGGCTGATTTTCATATATTCGGCCACCCTTGCATTACAGAGATTAATCCTATTTGGTGATGGTGTATAATTCTTTTAGTACGCTGATAGATTTTGTTTGATATTGTAGCACTGGGATAGTTCTGAGTTAGGTGAGACAAAAGTGGGTCCTTTGAGCAGGTCCTCCAGGAAACCACTGGACAAACAGGCCAAAGCAACAGCCCAGATTCTTTGAGGAGAGGATTTGTTCTGCTCCCTCTAGCACTTGGTACCTGTACTGGGAACGCAGGCTATTTTCTTCAAGGCCATCGATGAGCTGGGGAGTGGAAAAAGAGTATAAGCTAAGTTAAAATTCCACAAAACTTTCTTACCAACAAGATTCAGTTGCGTTTTCTCGATTAAGCATTCCCTTCTTACAAGTTTCAGTTAATTTCCGGAGTTGGGAGACAATTAATTCTGACAGTTTTTGCCGATTTATACATTGTTGGGTGTTCTCCACTCTGCCATTTTCACTGACGTCACCTCTATCCATATCTTTTTAAATTAGTCCCATTGTCATAAGTCTCACATCCAGAAATAGCCTTGTGGGTGTCCACATGCTCACTGTAATACAGCTTTCCTCTCACTTCCGTGACCTCATCGTCTGTTGGACTGGACTTTTGCCCCATTTCTAACATTATCTGCCATTTCTCGGTGGAATTAAAAGGGTTCTCAGAAACGTTAGACTCAGGTGTGCTTAGCGCTCCTTTCCAGCTTCCTCTCCTTCACCCTTCTGCCCTCAAAGCCAGCCCAACCTGACCAAATCAACCAACCAACTAAGACACGGAGAAGCCCCCAACCAAATCCGTTGCTGTGTTGAGGGGTAGGCGCCGAGCTAGAAACGGGAGACAAAGCTAAGACATCCGTCGCCGAGCTGACATGGGATTCATCTTTGGCTCGGGTTATTGCAAAGTTCTCTCGTTTGGTCTTCTTTCCCCCAATCTGTCATTCCTCCTTGCTTGGCTCCTTCAGTGTATTCTCCGTATCTCAGTCCCAGTAATCTTTCAAATCGGATCATATCACTTAGGAGGCTCCCCAGGGTCTTCAAAATAGAGCCCAGACATACGACAGCCTTTCATGAAGTGCCCTCTGGTTTCTTTGTAGCTCAGTTTCTCAAACCAGGTGCCGGCCATTTCTGATTAGTCTCAGTTCCGCTGATGGGCCATATTTTCGTGTGGGTTGGTGCCATACTTATTATTATTTTTTTAAACCGTAGCCTTTAAGCATTGTGTATGGTACAGTTTTGGAGCTCAACGATTGTTGAGTGACTGTATAAATATAAAGAAATCTCTGTGTTCCTGCAGCCTGCAAACAACTGAACTGGCTTTCATTTCATGGTATTTTAGGTGATAGGTCTTAGTATACGGGCCCATGCCATTTGTAAAATTAATATTAAAGAGAAAAAATTAGAAAAGTGGTACCTAGTAAGGGCACAATAAATATAGCCATAGTTTGTTATTAGTAGTACTCTCCTAAAGAGCAAGCTGAAACTTGTCAACTTTTCATCAAATCTGGACGGTATGAAATGGAATGACTTAAATCTAAGCTATGTGAATATACAGAATTCCCTTTAGGGACCCTGGAGACACACCTCCAGGTGATAAACAATGATCCTGTAAAAGAGCTGAAACCCAGACTCCAGAGGACCTCGTGGAGATCAGAAGAATGAGGACAATAAGAAACAGCGCTTTCAAACAGGAACGCAATCGTGTGTGTGCTGAGAACTGCAGGCCTTGGTTTATAACTGCGCTGCAGTTCACAAGGTCAACTGTCCCGCAGGGGTTTGCTTACTTAAAATGCTGGATGATTCCCCCAGGCAATGCGTGCGCCGCCACCTAGCCCTCTGAGTGATGCCGAAGTGCGCTCAGGTTGAGCATGGAGCTTCTCACTTTAACTACTGTTACCAGCGAAACATTCCTAGCGATGGGAGAAGCCAGGACGAGAGAGTCCCAAGGTGCCGGGGCCTGGCAACCTCTAATCTCGGGGTAACCGGGTCTGAGTCCTAGAGGGAACCCGGCCACCGCTCCCTACACTCAAGTCATGCCCTGAGACCAGGGCCAGAGGGGGCGTGACGCCACCGGTGGCGCCCCCAGTGCCAGGCCTCCCAGCCGGGAAGAGGCTGCGGGGATCTGTTTCCTCGGTTATGCGCCTCATCCCGCCTCGCGCGGCACGAGTGCTGCGGTTGCGGTCAAGAGCGCGGCTGCGCGGGGCGCTGCACGTGGAGACCCGCGGCATCCCGCGGCGCGGTGGAAACTCCCTCCGCTCCGCTGAGTCTGCAGGTTTCCGGGGTGAGGGTGGAGTAGTGGCGCCGACACAGAGGCCAACCTTGCCTGGGCTTTGTCAGCGTCTTACTCTGTCCTTGGACCTGGGTGCTCCCAGGAGGAAGACGCTGTGTTTGACTCCACCTGCTGGCTGATAACTCTGCAGAGACACCGCTTTAAAGATGCATCATCACGGAAGCGCTCTGCCGCCGAGAATGTTCTTTGTGTTGTGGTGGGTGCAACGCCGGGAAGAATAATTAGCTTATTTGGTCCTCCATTTACTCTATAGAGTGGAGATAATACTTGCTGAGGTACCTCACAGGCTCATACTACAGAACTTTGAAGACCAAAGCTATAGAGTAATCTAGCGTTATAATTACTATTATTTTATTTTATATTTTATTTTATTTCATTCTAATTAAGTAAATACTATGAGTCAAATATTAGAATCCTCCTAGAGGTGATTTTGATGAGGGCAGAGACCCTGTCTGACTTTACTTCTGTGCGGCCCCCTTCCCCCATAATTCCTCATTCCCCTTAGACCCTCTCAGTCAGCTATTACCAGTATACACTGCTGTGTCTGGCACATAGTAAGAATGAATAAATGAGTGAATGAATAAATGAACGAACCATAGAGCCCCTTTTCTGATCTTTCCTGGGGTGTTGATGTTTGTTCATGTTCTTTTTCTTCTGTCCTTTGGGCAGAATCTGGTGGTGTCTTCTAAATGCAGCTTATACAGAGAGGTCTGCTTTTCTTGGGACCTTTTTTGCATGAAGAAGATGCTTCCTGGGTGATGGTGGTGATGTCGGCCCCCCTGGGATTTTCTTGAGTGAAATAATTCTGTAGCTTAAGACAACCAGATCTGAACCGAGAAAAATTTACACTCAACATGCGCCCTATAGAAATGTAAACCAGAGTCATCCATTTTAATTTTTATTTACAGAATGGGAGAAAATAAACATTGGAAAGAACTTTACTAAAATGTGTTCCTAGAAAGCCACGTGAACAAAACAATGATGTTCTTTTATTCTTCATTACACTTTTTCGTTCTGGACGGAGGCCATGATGGTTCTGTTCTTTAATATGTAATAAACTGACCCTTTTGTATCACAAACCTGAAATAAGTGTAGTAAACTGAGTTAGTTAGAACATGAGTGAGTAAACCGATCATTAATACATTCTAAAAAGTGGCTTTACTTTTCTACTAAATGACTTTGAAAATTCTTCCCAATTGAATATCTATTCTGACATGGGAGGGTGATTCAGAGACATAGCATGCAGGGACTCAGAGAAAAGACACACTCGTGTTAAAATAAATATTACTCATTTCAGCATATTCTTTTCAGCTTATTCTTGAATAAGAATATTAATTCTCACCGGAACTCTCAGAGTCTCTAAACCTCTTCTTGAGTCATATCCTCTGTGGGCAGATAAATCATATCTAAAAAGCTGGTAAGAGAGGACTGCCTATGTCAGACCACAGGATATTTGGTAGTTACTTTGGAAGCGATGTTAATGGGACTGTTCTCACCAGTCAGCTTCTCCCCACCCCCAGAATCAACACATCTAATTTTGACATTTTTTTTCTTTTTTTTTTCATGTAGGTTAGAAACTAAAAACCATGCTTTATAAACACTAAAAACACAGGCTAAACATACACGAATATTTAGTTTTCTAGTCAAGCTAATAGAATTTAAACTGTTAAACTTACTAGATGTTTCGACTCCAAAACACCTGAGATAAAATAAATCCCAAACTGAATCTGTCATCTGATCCACAGTTGTTCTCTTTTCCT
This sequence comes from Pteropus medius, assembly GCF_902729225.1. NCBI lineage: Eukaryota > Metazoa > Chordata > Mammalia > Chiroptera > Pteropodidae > Pteropus > Pteropus medius. Next base: position 2,675,052 of record NW_024356248.1, read on the forward strand.
TTCTCGTTAAGGGGCTAAAAACTTGCAACAAGTAGTTAACAAGCCCTAGTGAATATAGACAACAGTACGGTGCACAGGATAGTGAATATAGACAACACTATTGTCTTATACTCATCAAACTTGCTAAGAGGCTAGATCTTAATTATTCCAATCACAAAAAAGAAATGAAAATTATGTGGCATGATAGAGGTGCTAACTCTTGCTACAATGACATTAATTTGCAATTTACAAATATATCAAATCAAGATGCTGTACATCTTAAATTTGCAGAATGTTGTATGTCAAATATATTTCAATTTAAAAAAAAAAAAAGAACACCATCACCCACTTGATTGCCCTGGCCAGGGAGTTGTGAATTGCTTTCAAATAGAAATAATCAGAGAATTCTTTTGATATAACCTCCTAAATGTATTTTATTTCTGTCTTGCTTTATACCATCCTCCACAATTCTAGTGTTGACAGGTGTCACTTATAGCATGACAGCCTGGTACACTAATGTGGCGAGTAGCTACTCATTCATTTCCTCTGAGAGAAGAAAATATCAGCTGGGTAATATTTGAGTATCACTGGTTTCATCCAGGACCGTAAGTATTTGATAATAGGACCTGTCATTACCTATTTCCTCTTTTCTCCCATTATGCTTTATCTTCTTTCTACTCTAAAGCTCCTAAATCCTAGGGGTCTAAACTGTCCTTCATAATTAGAGGCCACAGACCCAGTGGATTGATCTCCATGAGACCGTCTGTCAGTGAAATAGACTTGAGCCAGAAAATGATACGTGCACTGTATTTCCCTATGAAAATATGGACAAACCCCATTGATCTAGAGAGAATTCTCTTCATTTGGATACATATGTAGTCCAGACTGTTTCAGCTCATATTCTGTGTTTCTTACTAAAGCCTTAATCCCTTTAGCATGAGTTCATAACAGAAGCCAATACTTTCTCATTCACCAGAGAAATGAAATACTCACATCACATGCTGTAGTTGCTATGAAGAAGCGCTTGGATCCCCCATTTGGCCACTGTATTTGCCAGTGACAACTCCAAGACAGAGAATATCCACAAATACACAGAAAGAATCTTTTCTAAATACAAAAAGAAAATCTATTCTTTTTGGTAGCTCTTTAAATTTCTAAAAATTTTAGCATCATAAAGATAATAAATAATTGCAAAATGTTTAGAAAATAGAAAATTTATCTATAACATCCCTCCAGCTTAATACAATAGTGATGATTTTTAGTTTAGTTGATAATAACTGTAATAACAGACATTTATTGACATTTATTATATGGCTACGCATTTGTGCTAAATGTTTTTTATAATTTATTTTATTTTTTTATTTCAATTGACATAGAATATTGTATTAGTTTTAGGGGTACAACATAGTGATTAGACATTTATATAACTTATGAAGTGATCACCCCAATAAGTGTACTACCCATTTAACACCATACATATTCATTATAATATTATTGACTGTATTCTCTATGCTGTACTTTACATCCCTGTGACTGTTTTTATAACTGGTGATTTGTACATCTTAATCCCCATCCCTTTTCACTTACTCCCTCAACCCCCTCCCATCTGGCAACCATCAAAATGTTCTCTATAAATTTGTTTGTTTTGTTTGTTCATTTTTTTTTCAGATTCCACATATAAGTAAAATCACATGGTATACTTGTCTTTCTCTGGCTGGCTTATTTCACTTAGCATAATGTTCTCTAAAGAAACAGAGAAGACAAAATAATCAATATAAAAAAATATAAGATAGCAGATAGACACAGGTAAGATTTATGCTTCTGGTATGATGAAAAAGCTTATGGCTGACTAATGTTCTCTCTGGGAAAAACAGGATACAATACAAACGAGTATTTAATCTAAATGTAAAACATCAAAAAGCTGGTGAAACACTGAAGAATATACAGGGGCCAGGAATCCGGAGAGAGAAGATCACATAGAGGTGAGCAGATTTTTCCTTGGGGACATTTGTCAGAGCATGGGGCTGAGGTTCCATATTTTGTCTGAGCAGAGGGTTGTTGCTAGGGGGCAGAGGAATCATTCTGGTATTTTTGCAGGGCTGGAAAGATAAAATTGTAAACCTGAGAAGACAAGCTCCTGAGGAAAAGGTAGGTAGGGTCAAAGAAATGAGCCAGCTTTATGATTTGTTTTTCTCTAAAGATGCTAGTTGGATTTTGAAACTTGCTGGTCGGCTAATTAAAAAGAAAGCATTTGCAAAGCGGAACAGTTTTTGGCCATGTAATTGTGTCAAGGGGGAAGTTTCTTGTAAACACACAAGGGGGAAGTTTCTTGTAAACACAGGTTCTCCATTGCAAGTCCCGGAGGGCTATATACTACAAGTGAATGGCGCTTAATCAAAGCTTTCTACACGAGTTAGTAGATAGGATCACAATTTTAAAAAATAATAGGAAAAGTCAATAGAGATAGTATCATAAGTGACCCAGTTATTGGAGTTAAAACTGATAAGGACTTGAAAATAACTATTATTAATATATTCAAGAAAATAGGAAAAAAATGAAGCAGATAGATGAACAGACAGAAAATTTCACAAGAGAATTGGAATCTAAAAACAGAATCAGTTGGAAGTTCTAGAATTGATAAATACCATAATTGAAATGGTATACTCCATAACTGCATGTTAGACACAACAGCAAACATCAGTGAGCTGGAGGGCGGGGCAACGGAAAATGATAAAATGAAAGTAGCATGTGGGACATAGTGAAAATATTTAACATACACGTAATTGGAGTCCTAGAAGAAGAGAAGAGCAAGGCAATCTGGCAAAAGCAATATTTAAAGAGAAAATGGCTAACGATTTTCCAAAATTGGTAAAAAAAATATCAAGTCAGATATTCAACCCCTTGTAGATACATATATACTTGGCTAATCCCAAATAAGATAAATAAAAAACAAACCACATCTAGGAGCATCGTAGTAAATCTATTGAAAACTAAAGGTAAAGAGAAAATTTTAACAGTGGTGTGAGAAAAAAAAAAAAAACACATCATGCTAAAAGGAGCAAAACTAACAGAAACGTCACAATGTTAAAAGGATGAAAGCCAGAACACAACAGAATGGCATTTTTTAAAAGTGCCGAAATAAAATAAGACGTTAACCTAGAATTCTATATGTGTTAAGGAATCTTTGAAATAAAAACAAAAGACACTATAAGGTTGTTTTCAGACTAACAAAAACTCAGAGAATTTATTGCCCAGAATGTTTGTGCTAAAAGAAATACTAAGGGAAGTGTTTCAACCAGAGGAGAAACAATCCCAGATTGAAATGCTGAAATACAGGAAGGAACGAAAAGAAACAAGGTAGATAGATGGACAAATAGAAACAAGGTAGATAGATGGACAAATATAAATAAATAGCATGTGTCACTTGACTTGTATACTATCTTGTCCTCAACCAGGATCTGCTGCTCAGCTCTATCTCTTTTGATGTTTTTTTTCCCCTAGCCTTCCTAGCCAGAGCATTTGTTCCTTCTGCCAGATCTTCTAAACAATAGTCAAGTGTTGGGTTCTGGACTAAACTATCCGGGTTCAAAGTTCAAATCTATCACTTACAATCTGGGTCTAAATTGAGATCTAGAGATGGTTGCTTATACTCTTGGTATCTCGGTTTCTTTATCTGTAAAATGGGTATCGAGTACTCACTCCGATGGGGTTTGCTATGAGATAATATGCAAAAATTGAGTAAGGCATCTGGCATATAGAAACTATTCAATAAATCTTAACTTATTATTATTTCAATCACACATTTTTCTCTCCCACTGCTTCAAATTTCTCATATTTACAGGTTTTCTATCACATTTGACATCCTAATTTGAAATGAATGACATATCCTGTTTACATGTCCATTTCTAAATTTTCTGGTTTGTTTCATGCATTCTATATTATTTTGATATTTTATGAAATCAGCAAAGAACTTTGTTGGAGTACATTCATTTTTAAAATAAAATATTATAAAGCAACATTTTACATTTTGGTATTTTGGATAGATTTTTATTGTTTAAAAGGCAATGATATCTCCTCTTTATTGATATCATCGCTTTTGACAAATTATATTTTTATCTTTGAAATTACTTTAATTATTCTGATTTAGCAACTTTGGGGAATGCTTCTTCTCTGCTTCTATTGCAAAAATTCCTGATATGACATACTGAGAACAAAAAGAGGCACGTATAAGTATCCTTTTAAATCACCCAAGAGATTTTTCTCACAACTTTAGTAACATTTTTTTGAAATTAATAACAAGTTTAATGAAAGGTCTATAAAATGAAACATCATGTCAACTTCACTAATTGCTAAATTTAGAATCTATAATGACATTTGAAAAGTATTTGTAGGCTAGATTTTTTTCAATTCTCAAGATTTCCCAAGTATTCACAATGATTGCTGAGAAGGTATAACTAATAATAAATGAGCTCTTTATAATTTTCCAAAAAAATTATTAGTCTTTTCATTTTTCAAAGCAAAATGATTTTTAATATGGGATGTGAGAACATTTTAATATGTTTGACACGGTGTGAAATAAAATACGTGAATTTTAAAAATTCCTAAAAGTTGCCTGTTCTCTCACTCTCTGGCAGTGTCCTGGTGATCTCTGCTTTGAGAGTGGAATGCAGTTCTGATGTGAACTAAGAGTTAACACGATGTCACAGGTTAACGACATAGTCCCCCGACAACAACACTGCGCTCCCTTCAGACACCGGCTTCAGCATCCTGGAGTGCCAGACAGCCTGTACCTCTGACCAACGGGCTACAAATGTGGGGGTTCCCACTACCCACCTCAGGTTTGACAATTCGCTAAAAAAGACTCATAGAATTCAGGTAAGTGATATACTTATGATTACCATTTAGATAAAGAAAGTAAAGCAGGAACAGCCAAATGAGGAGACGCCTAGGGTGAGTTCTGGGATGGTCCCAAGAGCAAAGCTTCTGGGTCCTCAGTAACTCTCCTGGTGCATCAGTGTGTATCGCCAACCAGGAAACTCACCTGAGCTTCAGGTGTCCAGAGGTTCATTTCGGGGTTTCATTATGTATAAGTGGCTGGTCTTTCTGGAATGGCCAGCTTCCCCTCCAAACTCAGGTATGGTCTGAGGAGCCCACCACAAATAACAAAGATACTGTAATGACTTGAGATTTAGAGATGGGAGCCAGGGACCCAAAGGCCAGCCAAATTCTTTATTATATATCAGAGAGCTACAGATGTCCCACTCACTGAAATAAGTTAGGGCACTCTCTCTCACTTGTGTCACAATTATTTTCTAAGATTCCCCAAAGAGTAATCTAGCTTTTAATGTTTTTTAAAATTCCTCTCCCTCTCTCCCCACAAAATGTTATCTCTCAATGATCTTGAGCTTATTTATTTATTTATGAATGACAAAATGATTAAAGTTTGAGAGAAATTTGGATAAAATGCCAAAATTCCTATGTAGCACCTGGAGAAATCACCCAGTAATAAGTTCTATGACTTTTTTTTTATTATAGAGATGGGGAGAGGAGATCATTACTGGTCTACTGTTACGTTTGTATTTAGGATGGAATAAAGGGATATTTTTAACACGATTTTTTGGTACAGAGGGTAAATAAAATTTTGTTGGCTTCATTTAATAACTTCTCATTGAATCCATGACCTTTATTATTAGAAAACATGCAATTATAATTTAATGAGTCCACTTGCAAGGATGTTTAATGTCATGTTATTAAAAACTATTTTATCAAACAGAAAAGAGCATTTAAAGATATTTAATCTACAGTTTAAATTTTTACATGTAAGAATTGCACATTACCTTTCAAAAACAGCCTTCTTGAATATTTTATTATTTTCTGGCATAGACTAGAAAGACAGCTGTTTCTGGTGCATCAAAAATTGATCATTTTTGCACTGGCGTAAACTGCATGCAACTTTTCTACCGCATTGAAAAAGACAGTTCACAGTCTGTAAGGAAGAGAGCAAAACATGCTCCTTCCTCAGAGAGCTAGGGCAGAGATATTGGGGTTGTGTTACAACATAAAGGAAATAAAATGGTGTGATATGGTAGAGGCTACCTCGAAGGTGAATTTTAAGTGGTCATTCAGAAAGGTCTCTTAGAGAAGGTGACATTTAAGTTGAGATCTGCATGACAATAAGCAACAAAACTTGGAGGATGAGCATCTCTGGGAGAAGAAACTGCTCCTTTTTAAAAGGAGCCTCAGGGCAAGTGCATCCTGCTCTGAGAAGCGTCCCACATTCCTCCTAGTTGTTAGTGGCCAGCTACTGCAAATATCTATGGTCCAAGTTTTTATCATAACACTCAAATACGTTGAAAAAAAAATTATACCATATTTATTTGCCTCTTTATTTATTTATCCCTCTCTTAGTTCAAAATGGAATTTAGATGACTTGTGTAAGAACATACATTAGGTTTAAAAGTTAATGAACAGAAGTAATTGCTAGGTAAAGACACTAGGTATAAATAAAGGTGAATAATGGCTGAAGCCAGGGGTAATTTTAATTACCCCTGATCTTCACTTTTGACTCCGAGGTTACTGGTGGCTTTCTTACTGTGTAATAGCATAATGATAATAATGTGGCATGATATGTAACCCCTGTGTGATTTACCGCGATGGGTAACCAGTGCTCTTAGCCTCCTATTGGATTCCCACCATAACTCTGAGGCCAGACTCAGTTAATCACTGTGTCAGGACGAAAACACATGCTGCCCATGCTCTGTCAGCTACTGTCACATTATTTTTCTTTTCTCTTTTCTTTTTTGTAGGAAAGCTCAACGACAGAGTTGTCTGAACTCTGTCTTCCAGTTCTTTCTGAAACCCACTTCAGTCAGGTTTTCAGCTCCACCCTGACAATGAATCTCTTCTTGTCAAGGTCACTCATGACCTCATGACCTCATGACCTCATGACCTCATGACCTCAACATTGCGAAATCCAGTGGCAACTTGAGATCTTATCTAACTTGACCTATCTGTCCTCTTTGAGAGCTGAGTGTTCTCTCTTCCTTGACTCTGCTTTCTCTGGTTGGCTTTTAGGATAGCACACTCTCTTGTTTTTCTCCTCCATTTTCTTTGCTGGTCCCTCCTCTTCCATCTGAATTCCTAATGTTGGAGGTGCCCCGAACTCAGGCCGCGGTCCTGTTTTCTTCTCTATCTACACGAGATGAGATTACTTCTTGATAATTTCATCTTGTCTCGCGGCATTAAATACCATCAATATGCCAATGATTCCATATTTATACTTTTTTCCCCTCATATTTATACTTATGTATTATCATCTATACAGGTGATGGAGGAAGGTAGCAGCCATAAAAAGCACTTGGAATCTTTACATGTAGCTCATAAAGGGATTATTTATGGGGGTTTTATTTTAGCCACTTGTGGAGGTGTGCTTGCTTTCAGGTAAACAAAGGTATCTAGGGGCTTGTTTATGTAGATCAGAAGGACACACACCTGTAGTCCTCTGGCTCTGAGAGAAGAGCTGTAGCCGTTGCAGGTTCTTCTGCCTCTGCTTCTTCATGTCTACTTGGTTTTATATATACTACCCTCAGTTCCGTATATTTTCTGTGATACTGTTCTACCGTCTCCCTCAAACACTTGATGGGACAATGGTTTTCTTCTGATAGCAATTTTGACTTTCAGCACCATGAGGTGGGAGGACCCACTCAGAAACCAGATCTGCTGAATCCTAAGATTCTAGCCCCAGCGATCTCAAGCAATTTCCAGAACCACAATTTATCTTAAAGTTTAGGTTTTTAAATCTAACTCAAGGCCCCACTAATTAGAGTGTATGATGGAGAAAGATGTAGCAGGCTTGGTTGGGTTGGGGTGAGGAGTAGGTATAGTGGTTCAGAATATCACCTTCCCTGAGATCAAAGTACAAGGAGTAGTTCAAGAACACAATGCTGTGAGATGATCAATGTCCACAAAGCCCCGTGATCTAAATTATCTCTTGGCTATAACTTCTGACCTCATCGTCCCACAGTCTCAGATTTGCTTCAAACTCTTTACAAACATATATAGACAAAATAAAATTATAGAGGTAGGATTGCTGGAACTCAGACCAACAATTCTGTTCCATTGGGTAAGCTGAGGTAGAGGAGTCAATGTCTCCTTTTTTAAATATTTAGAACTTACAACATCAAGGTCATTTATCCACTCAAGTAGCATTTAGTCCTTACCCCCAACATTCTGGTTTCTTTTTTCAACACAATGCGGGGTGATGACATCTTATCCAAAACATAGTGTAAATATTAGAATGAATGAAATCTATCTCTAGAAGGAAATATAGAAAAATAATCGTAATGATTTTCTCAGATAAGGTACTTAAAAGTCATTGAGAAATTTATTTTTGCTTTCTCTAATTTTTCACAATGAAACTATTCTCTGAAAAAGGAATTTAAAATCAATCCATTGATATGCTCTCTTGGACATAGCTAATGATCCCTTAAAAATTCTAGTTGTCCTAATATATTTTATCCATCTTTTGCCGACTTTAAAGACACTCTGAGAATCCTCATGCTGCTTAGATGCAGACAACAGAATTTAATCTGGCCAGTATAAGCAAAATAGGATATTAGTGAGCTCACAGAATCATTGAGAGGGTTGAGCTTATAGAACGATGCACAGAGCCAAATCACCTATCTTGACTGAGAAAGTGTCCTTGCTTCTTCTTGTCCCAGAACTCTGCTGCAGATGGTCCAACCTTCCCTGCCTCCCTGGGCCATCATCTGTGCAAACAGAATTGATGCTCAGTATAGGAACTCTTTTGTTGTTCTCTTCCAAATCAAACTCTAGTGCAAATATGCGATTGGAAGAACCTAGTTCAAACGCCTTCACTCTGACTAACAGGGAAGCCGAGGGATATAATTTTTTGGATTCAACTTTCAGAAAGGTAGCTTTCACAACTTAGCAACCAATAAAAAAAGAGATGTTCAAAAGTTATGACAGCCATATGATTGCTCTCTCTTACTTCAGTGTGTCCCATTCACCTCAGTTCATGCTTAATATCTGCAGGAATTACTCCCAGATTGTACCTAATTGAATGAGAGGCAGGGAATCTGTCTCAGGTTGGATTCATCAGCATCTCTTTCCCAGGAATTGTATTTGTAGAACTAAGATAATATTACCTTAGTCTGGGCTTGTCTGTTGATAAGAAGATGCAGTTTGATGAAACCTGATTTGTTTATTTCTGCTCTTTTCCTCTTTGTTCAAGGTGATGCATCCAAAAAGATATTACTCGGATTGATGTCAAATAGTTTACTTATTATGTATTCTTCTAGAAGTTTGATGGTTTCAGGCCTTACATTTAACTCCTTAACTCATTTTGAGTTTATTTTTGTAAATGGTGTAAGAGAGTGGTTCAGTTTAATTTTTTTTTTTTTTGCAGGTATCTGTTCAACTTTCCCAACACCACCTGTTGAAGAGACTGTCATTAGTCCTGTGTATATTTTTACCACCTTTGTCATAAATTAGTTAACCATATAAGTAAGAGTTTATTTTTGGGCTCTTTATTCTGATCCACTGATGTTTATTTTTGTGCCAATACCATGCTGTTTTAATTTTGATAGCTTTGTAGTATAGTTTGAGAATAGGGCATGTGATACCTTCAACTTTGTTCTTTATCAAGACTGCTTTGGTTATTCAGGGTCTTTGGCTATTCAGTGGTTCAATATAAATTTTAGGATTATTTGTTTTAGTTTTGAGAAGAATGATATTGATATTTGGATAAGAATTGCATTGAATCTGTAAATTGCTTTGGGTAGTACAGTCATTTTATTGTTAGTAATCCTTCCAATCCATGAGCATGGTATAGCCTTCCATTTATTTGTGTCCTCTTCAATTTCTTTCTTCAATGTTTTATAGTTTTCAGAGTACATGTATTTCACCTCCCGGTTTATTCCTAGGTATTTTATTCTTTTTGATGTAATTGTAAATGGAATTGTTTATTTCTCCTTCTGATTTTTTGTTATTAGTGTATAGGAATGTGACAGGTTTTTGTATAGAATTAAATACTACTCAGCCTTAAGAAAGAATGAAATCTTGCCATTTGTGACAACATGGGTGAACCTGGAGGGTATTATGCTGTGTGAAATAAATCAGACAAAGACAAATACCACATGATTTTACTTATATGCAGAATCTCAAAAACAAAATAAACAAGCAAACTAAACAAAACAAAACCAGACTCATAGATACAGAGAACAGATTGGTGGTTGCCAGAAGGTAGGAGGGCTGGAGGCGGGGGGAGAAATGGGTGAAGGGGATCAGGAGGTACAAACTTCCAGATATAAAATAAATAAGTCATAAAGACATAATGTACAGCATGGGGAACACAGTCAATAATTACTCGTATTCACATTGTATGGTGACAAATGGTATCTCGACTTATTGTTATGATCACTTCACAATGTATATAAATGTAGAATCACTGTTGTATACTTGAATATTTTATGCCAACTATACTTAAAAATAAACAAAACAAAACAAAGAAGATATAAACTCTTGAAACAAAGAGCGCTAATATGTTCTACAATATGGCTGAGAAGACATCCAGAAAGAATCAGAGATAAGGAATAGGGTAAGAAAACTGGTAACTTTCAATTTCTAAGTTCGAATCTGTTTCTGAAATTGAGATGCTTTCTTGCTCTTGGGTTCTAGAAGATATAACTATATCCTTAAAATATATATTTTCTTTGTTTTGCATGAGTTGTTTTCTGTTACTTGCAACCAAAACATTTTTTGTTCTTACTTTGTCTTTGTAACGCCTCTTGTACTATGGCTCTGAGAAGTCACTTTGATTCTGCAAATTGTGATGGCCCTTATTCTTTGGTTCAGAATTTTTTTCTGAACCTTTTGTCGATAGCTGACTCTGATGTCTAAATTCTTAGTTTCAAAATCTTAAACTAATTTATTTTCCAATTTATGTCAACCATCAATTCTCAAGGGTCAGTTACTAAATGAATGTACCAATACGCATGAAACAGAGAAAATGGAGTGTAATATTATGGAACGAGTGATACAGATTTGAGTTTAAATCTTTCCTATTTCCCTTCAACCTATCTCCAGTTCCTCAATTATCAGAGTCCATCTCCTGCCATAGTTCTGGGTACTTTTTTGGGCGTCTCTTTTCTGTATTTCATTAGAAACAAGCTCGTTGATTTTTAGTGCTGTTCTTTTGAATTATTCTATTGAGTTTAATATAGCTCATCATGAATTCATTCCTAGGTTACTACAACAGCAATCTTAGGGTGCTCCCACATTAATCCAACTCACAGAAAGGTGTCTGGAGACTGTATACCAAATACCGTAGTGGCTGCTGCCATCTTTAAGGCTCCGTCAGGCTTGGAGACTGAACTTTGCCTGCCTGCACTTGCCCTACAGCTCCAGCAGGATGCTTCTCCTGTGCCTTCGGTGCAACTGCAGCAGCTTCAGGACCCCCAATTGTCTAATGGTCAAAATTGGAGATGTCCTCTGACTATAACTTCCTAAAGAACAGAAAAATACAAAAACAACAACCCATAACCACGGTGGAGGAACCTAAAGCTTTAAATTTAGCAACAATATTATGACCACAGTGACATTTCTAACCTGGGAATCCAATGTTCAAATCGCTTGCTTGAACTCGGTGGCTCCATGTTGCCTTCAGGCCCTTGTGCACGTTCCTTTGTGTGGCTTGTTGGTGTTGGCGCAATCTGACTTCCACTTTCTTCTCCCCACACAGCATGCCACCCATTTGTGACCACTGACAATTCCACTACCATGTGATACCACCCTCATGTGTTTAAGGACCTTCCTGTGTACATCTTTGCTGCTATAAATCTCACACAGTGTTGTCGTGTCTGGCTCTAGCAATGTATTTGTAAAGTGTTGGAATTTGATAGCTCCTTGCTTAATCAATCTGGCAAGTAAAATTAAATTTCTCTCTCTTGGTCTGTTTCCACATTATGTATAAGTGGGTAGGACTGTTTAATTGAGTCCTGTAACATGTTAGGGAGGTCAGCCTTAAAGCAATGGTTCTCTGGCATTACTGAATTACTTTTGAGCAGCCCTGGAGGTTACCACAAAGACAAATACAAGCAATCTGTATTTGTCTCCCCAGCAAGTGCATCCAAGAGAAAAAAAAGAACAGGATATATGGCATGTATTAAGAAGCCTTGGCTAGAGAAAACAAACTCTACTTGCGGAAGGTCAAGTTGCATTCCCGTGGGTGACCTCTGATTTGCAGGAAGTGATTCCCAGAAGAGCCACCTGTCGCATGGGGAACGTTCACTGACCTGTTCCAGGTGAGCAGCAGCATAATTTACTTATTTAATCACAGTTAGGGATTCTCCCAAGCGATGCTCGAGAACTCACCTAAGAAAGGGAAGACTCATAGAAACTCTTAACTCATCAATCTTGGAAGTCAACCATCAAGAATGAGTTTCTGTTTATGTAGTCTCTATTGCAAAATCTAACGCACATCTCCTAAACCACAAAGAATATAGGAATATGGTTAAAAGGTGGAAGGCGAGCCTCAGTACTGTCACTACTTGCTCCATGACCCTGGGATCCCCGAGTCTCTAGACTCTATGTTCTCCTTTTGCAAATTAGCCAACTTACCTTTAGCTGAAAGGATGCTGTGCGCATAAAATGGATCAGTTATTGAAAACACACATTGGAAGAAGGAGTATTAATTGGGATTCTTCCCTACTGTATGTGGTTTAGGAAGCATCTGGACTAGGGAACACCTGCTTCCCAGTATAATTTTATTCCTAGCACCAGTGATAACCTGGCCAAGGCTCTCTACACTCACGTGTAGGCCCAGAGGGGCATGATGTCACAGGTGGTGCCCTTGGTTGGGGTTGGGTTAGGGACCTGCAGCCCGCAGGGGTATCCCGGTGGGCGCTGCTTCCTCCATGGTGATGCCCCGCCCACCTCGCGTAGTTCCAACGCTGCAGTTGTGACCAGGAGTGATGCTGCTGGAGGCGCTGCTTGCTCGAGGGAACCCGCGCGACACCTCCAGCGCTCCAGGACCCCCGCAGCTCCACTGAGCCTGCAGGCTTCCAGGACGAGGGTGAGTAGGAGGCTGACAGAGATGTCACCTTTCCTGGCTGTGTCAGCATCATATTCTGTCCTTGGTCCTGGCCACACCCAAGGGGAAGAGGCTGTGTTTGACGTTATCGCAAGCTGAACGCGTGGCAGCCCTCCCCCCAATTGCAGACATAACCCCTTGGGAAGAGGTATCGTCATCAGAAGCCTCCTGTAATCAAGAATCTTCTATTAAGATGTGGTGGGTACAACCTCTTCGGTCCTTAGTTTATTCTTTTGTAGAGCAGAGATAATACCAGCACAGGTACCTCGCAGGCTGACGCCACAGAACTTTGAAGACTAAAGTCATTTTACACATTCCATAGCTACAATCAGGCGTGTGTTTATCTTTCACGCTGAACTTGACAGTTTACTTTTTATACTCTGGTGTTCAACAACTATCCCAACACATGATACGAACAAATGAATGACTACAAAGTCTAGTCTAAGTTGCTAAACTGTTTGCATCACATGGCTAATTATGAGTAGTGGATGGGGCTCCTTCTTGTTTGGTGTTTTGCCAGTTAATCACTTCAGTGAATTTCCACAGAGTGCCGGTATGTGCCGGGCATTGTTCTCAGTGCTGGGGACACAGCGGTGAAGAAAACAGATGAGATGCTCTGCCCTCTCGGGGACTTATATTAATTAAGAAGGGGAAAACTAGTAACAAACAAGATTCATAAGGAAAATAGACAGTGTGTTAAGATCGATCAAAGATAAGTTATGTGCAAGGGATTTCCCAGTAAGATTAACAGCTGACCTATCATAAACCAAGGAGGTCAGAAGCCTGTGGAATGATATCTTTGGAGTGATGAAAAACAATATAAAAGTGATCCTTAACTATATAGATGTCTTACCAATGTACTACTGTATACTTGAAACTAATTTTTTTTTAAAAAAAGTGATTCCTATATCCGGTAAAGGTAAAGTAACCTTTAGGAACAAAGGAGAAATTAGACATTCCCAGGCATATGAAAACTGAGAGAATTTGCGGTTAGCAGACTGGCCCTGCAAGGAACAGTAAAGGGCATCCTTGAGGCTGAAAGGAAAAAACACGAGACACGAAGTTAACTCCACACGAGGAAATAAAAGGCACTTCTAAAAATGGCTAGATAAATAAATATAAAAGTCAGTATAAATATATTTTTGTTTGAAAAACATATTGCCAAGAGGAAAAAAGTATGCGTGCATGTATGTGTGTGTATGAATTCCAAATACATGCCTACGATACAATGCATTTTCTGAGGATGCTTAAAATATACACATTATATACAGTGGAGTGATGGCTCATGGAGAGGAGGAAGTGGGAGCTGGGTATGGAGATCAAAGAAAAAAAATTTAAAAACAGAGGAGTCCTTACAGACAGATACAACAGAATTTCTAACAAGATAATGTACCTAAAATGTTTATGAAATTCAAAGTGTGATAAACTATAGAGTAAAATTGTGGGCAAAAAAGGATGTCACATTTTGGAAACTGAACTTTCCAGTAAAAACTAAAATCCAGGAGACCTTCATTCACATTCGTCTCAATAACAAATGGATATGGTTAAATATACTTTCTCCACTATAAGCAAGACATGCAAATTTTGACATATAGTAAGAAAAAAAAAATATTAGAAATTGTGTTTAGAGTGAATCTGCTGAGAGACCTTCACAGGCAATGGGATTGTTTATAATTTATGTTAATTTTCCTTTCACAATGAAATGATATCCTTGAGTCAGCATTTACTATATTACTCCAACAATATTGGATCTAAAACCCACTCCAGAAACATGTACACATTCTTAGAATTTCTCTTGTGTGGAAGAATCCCTTAATTTAGGATGACCAGATTTAACCTGAAATAAATTTATACTTCCCTCCCCACACAGAAAAAAATAATCACATTTATCCAATTAAATTTTTATTAATGAAATGGGGGAAAGAAAATACTGAGGCTTTCATTAAAATGCATTTTCAAAGAAGCCTCTTGGACTAAGTGAAGTTCTTCATTTGCCACTAAACTTTCCTCCTTGATTGAGGTCATGATGGTTCTTTAATGTGTAGGAAAATGAATCCATTCTGCCAAGGACCTGAAGTAAGCTGGGTGTTAGTAAAGTGATCATGAACACACTCTAAAAGAACTACAGGATTTGGGGTAGAATTTTGGAAAGAATGCTAATAGGAATATTCTCATCATTGAGATTTTTAAATTAAACCATGTGCTTTTGGTGCTTTTTAGTTCCTTCCCCTTTTCCTTTTTTTCCCCTCCCTCCCTCCCTTACTTTTTGTTTCTTTGTATTGAAAGCCAAATGCAATGCTACATGAATAGATTCCAAAACACAGATCGATTTTATAAGAACATAGAGTTTTCTGCTTAAACTACATGTATTATTATTATCTGTTATGGTATTGAATACCTATCGGTTTAAATTCTGTCTAGCTGAATAGAAAACAACACATTCTTATATATTCATGTTTTTTCTCTATTCAGAGGAGAATTAAGAATTAGGGATGTGTGCGTGCGTGCGTGCGTGCGTGTGTGTGTGTGTGTGTGTTTCCTTTGGCTAGAATCATT
>NW_024356248.1:2690755-2797685 GCF_902729225.1 Pteropus medius
CTACTTGGTCACGATTTTCTTCTATTCTCACAAACTTGACATTTTAACATGGCTTTTTATGGACCTTAATCTCCTTAGGCTGCTACTTTGTCTCTCAACTCTTCCGGCTCTAGTCTATAGTGTCTTCACGGGGAATACTGTTTATACTGACTGCTTGGTCGACCACATATAAATTTACAACGATCTTAATGCTGAATTTTTATCCTAGACCTCTTTAGTTCTAGGCTCATATTCCCAACTTCTTACAAGAGGTTTCAACCCAGATGACCCCAAAGCACCTCAAATTAAATATATTTCAAATTGAACTCATCACTTCACATACAAAATCATTTTGGTGTCTTTTTTCCCCTGTAAGAGCACCCTCATCACTGAGTGCCCTGGCCAGGGAGCTGAGAAGCACTTTCAAGTGTAAAAACCCTGACGATCCTTTAGATATAATCAGGACATATATAAATTATGTCTTCGTTTTCTCTGTCTCTTACAATTAAACCTTAGATAGGCAACACTTACAGCATGAGAACCTGATAATATAATACGATATTGATTTCCGTAATAATTTAGCTCAAATCTAGTTTCTTGAACCCAATTTCCTACCACTTACCCCCATAAAGACTGCTTTAGCTTCATGAATTTACTTACCAATCCGTAAATATGCCTTGTTTAATTTACCATCTTAATATGCAGGTTGCTTGCTTAAATAATCTCTATTTTGAATTAATCTGATAAAATTAATTAAGAATAAGAGGGAATTATGAGAAAAAAAATTTTTCCTTTAGATTTTCCACTTTCTTTTGATACATGGAGGCTGCATCTCCATTTGTACTGCAAAAAGCATTTCCTTTTGAAAATATGTGCCTTAGACGTCAATCCGAAGAAATTAGGGTACTGAAAGCCTATAATCGGATCTCTCATTGCTCTTCAATAAATTTCCTGTAAGTTGTTTCCTTGCCATTGTTACTTTTTGAGATCCTAAGAAACATGTCATTTGAGGAAGTTTTCCTTTTTTTTTTTTTTAGGCGAAGCAACCCTTGGTTGACCTCACAGATTGCAAGGACCTTGTCAGTTTACAATCCCTTATTTTTTACGTCTACAGTACCTGGTCTTCCTAGGTGGTCTCCCATCCAAGTACTAACCAGGCCTGACCCTGCTTAGCTTTGAGGAAGTTTTCCATAGTCTGGTGTTCTATGTTTCCTATCATCATACATTCTACACAATGACACTTTTGCTAGGAACAAAACCGAATAATCCTGGGTGTAGCTTTTAAATGCTGGGATTTACTCATGTCATTCTTGCCCCACCTCATAAGCTTAGACCCAAATTTTCCTTGGGCTTCTTCCATTTCTTTACATTTTTAGGCGTTTTGTTCTCATTCCCATTCTCTTATCAGAAAAATGGTTGACTTCATCTCAGTCATTTGTACTTTAGTATGAATGCATTTCAATGAGTATTCCTAACAGATACTTGAAGTGGAGGAAAATGCTGTCAGGGTATCGATGGCTTTGTTCAAGTACGCATCAAGTCCTAGGACCAGGAATATCTGAGAACAGGATCTGTCAGCATCTCCTTCTCTCTTTTGTCTCAATTCTCCTTTTCCTTCTAAGACTCCCAGCTCCAAGGCATTCTGATTCTTTGTTATTATTTCCTAAATCTCCCTACGTATCTGATCTAGGATATATAGACAAATGACTCTCTCCTTTCTGTTAACTTTATGCTCCTTCTCAGTTGTTCTTATGGTCACATTGATCCTTAAGGCTGGGCCTGTTGTGGAGTACTGGGGAAGATGTATCTTTCACCAAAGTTCTTTGATTTAGTGATGTTAAGGTCAATTGGAGATAAAATTCCTTTAAACATGAAGTAGTAGATGTGGAGGAAATGTTTTTGAAAAAAATTTTTTTTTTTTTTTTACCACCATCTTTTCCAGCTTCTCAGTTACTACTTCAAAATTTTGGTTTCTGAAAACACTAAATGTAAATGTCCTACACTTTGATATTCAACTTTTTCTCTCAAATTTTGAGAATTAAAGGCATGAGACTTCAGCATTCTCTTATCCTTATGTCTGGCAACAATCTCCATAGGTTTTGTTTCCAGGGGAATGTCTGCTGAATTAAACAGACCTGAGCCAGAAAAATCATATATCTTCTATCTTATTCTCTTATGAGGTGTGAACATAAAAACATCTTGTAATAAAAACCACCTTTGTCTAGGGAAAATTATTTACCTTCTTGTATAGAAAGCTATATACTACACAATAGTGCAGAGTGTTTTCAACTACCTATAATCACAGCTTACAGAAGCACTATTTATACTTAATTCTTATCAAAATCTACTTCAAACAGAGTTCAAAATAGAAGCCAATATCTTCTGATTAACCAAAGGAGAAATGAGATACTTACCACACCTTTATCACCTTCTATATTTTGCTCTGTATGCCCAATGGATCACCGTACATGTCACAAACAACTCCACGAAGGTGAACAGGAACAAATATTGCGAAAGTATGATACCACTTTTCTGTTTCCAAAAAGAAAACGTACATTCCTTAGAGATCTTTGTATATTAACACTTTAAAAATAAAGGTGTATAAAACTGCAATAAGATAAAAAATAGAAGGAAAAAACTACTCAATATGTCTCCACCCTCAACAACTATGGTTATTCATACATATTTTTCTTGATCATAATGATGATCGATAATTATTGTGGATGACGATAAACAGATAAAGTTCTGCCAAATGGATAATGAGGATCATTGATTGTGTTTTCCGGCTTGTTGCTGTGGATAAGGTCAGCAAATTTTCACTGAGGCCAATAAACCTCTGGAGAAGATGGAATTGGAACAACCTTGAGGTTCAGTGTTATGGAACTTATTTAATAGAACTTATTTAAAATTAGGCCTGTCGTTAGGAGGTAAGTGGAATATGCTAATATTTGCTAATATTTTATGACACATACCCTGAAGGACCCAAAGCACCTTTATTTTATGACACATACCCTGAAGGACCCAAAACACCTCTGTGACAAGGCTACCATGAGCTACTGGGATCAGTTTTCAATATGAATACCATTTAATAGTAACTGAAACCATGGCAGTGGAAATTATGGGCATGTTGGTGGACTGCTGAGACTCTCCAGAGTTCTATCAACTACAGGTTTGGAGTCCGTATTGAACTTTTGACTCCCGATATTCCTGAATAATTTGAAAGAGTCATCATGGAAGGGGGCTCAAGAGGAACATCCTGCATTTCTTGCTAATATAAACATTGGTGGTTCAAGAGATGAACTGGAAAAAAATGAAAAAGTTAAGATTATAATTGTACTCCAATTCAGTAAAATGAGACATTCCTGTTAGACAAATATAATCTTAAGTAATATCTGGAGGTTTATATTTATTTTAGGTTTTAGTTAAAGGTATCCTTCAGGGTATGTGTCATAAAATATTAGCATTCCCTATAGCAATAAGATGGTTCTTCGATGTTCCATTTAATTGATTTCTGCTAGGTTTCAATTTTGCATAGAGAAATAACTTGAAATTTAGACCATCTTCAATTAGAATAAATATTCTGCACGTGAATAGCTCTGTGACCCTGAGCAAGCAGCTTAACATTTCTGAGCGTGTTTCTTTAATTGAATCAGAGACATAAATAATTCCCTGAGGAGATCTGCAGTCTCAGTTGCTGTCAAATCCCTTCCAAAGCCATGTAGAAATAAGAAAAACTCAGCAAAATGCAAACCAGCGTGTGCTTTGGAATGAGCTAATTAACCAAGAGTTTGGGATGTTGGAAGTAAGGAGAGCTTACTGACAGAGGCTAGGAATTTAAAAGTAGGCAACATCCAATGGGCTCAATTAAGAAAAAAGTTGGTTTCTAGGTCTTGGCCAAAGGCCCAGCTCATTCGATGGGATACAGGAAGAGGGATCCATAAAGATGGCTTTGGAAACTGTGGCTTCCATTCCTACCCAACTTGTTTAGCAATGACTCCCATCTCCTAGCTCCTTCTCCTCTCATACCAACAAACCTATGTAGGTAAGTGCACATATATCCACAGTCCCACGTGCACAGAAACACATGTACACCGATACTGAAGCACAAACACGAATACACTTAAACAGACTCACATAGACCTGCTGACAGACAGACAGACACAAAGCAGGCAGTGCAAAGACGTCCACATAGTCATATGCATACCGAACTGAGTACACATGTTCCAGATTACATACATGTACAGAGTTTAGCTTTATTTTGTACAGCCCTGACATTTATCACAAGTGCATAAGGATTCCTTCTTATTTCCTTCTTTGAAGATCAAATCCTATAATAAACTTTTATAATTAACCTGGGAAAACTGGCTTCAGAGATGCTGGTACCTGGAAACTGAGCTATCATAAAAATATCTTGGCTACCAGGTGGGGCCAGAATTGAATATAATGCTAAATCACTCAAAATACATCTATTAGTATTTATTATACATTCCATTTGGTTGAGGTTTTGGGTGATCCTGGGTTTAGGAATATAACCTGTAGTTTGAATCACATTTGTAGTAGGTAAATATGACAGAGTAAATTAAAGATGAAGGTCACTGCCATATCTTGCATAATACTTAAATATTTTGATCACTCACCAAAGAATTTAATATGTAATTCTAAATTTGTGATGAAATTCTCATAGAAACATGGTACTTACATGTGGCCAGATAGGAATGCTTGAACTTAAATGGAATAGTAAAAACTCAAGTAATAGTATAAACAGACCAATCACTGAAATGCAGGCACTTATGATGTTTACTATTATAGTATAGGGCACCTGGAAGAGATAAAAAGAATCACCTGGTCACTGAAAGTTATCCATATGCATCACTGGCAAGTATGTTTAAATAGCAGATTTATATAAATTCTGATCTTTTCAGAATAGTAAGGTCATTAAAAGGATTGTCAGAACTTCAGATCTGTCAGGATCCCAATCGGACTGGACAACTTTGGAGAAAATAAAACTTTTGATGTAGCACACGTCTTTATTCCTTCACTGACAAATGATTATCGAATGTCGATTGCGTACCATGCAAACTATCTGCGTTAGTAGATAAGAAAAGAAATGGTCTCTGCTCTCCAGGAGCTTTCAGACTATTGAGGAAGGCCAACAAGTGCATATTATATGTCAACAGAGTGTAAAAAAAATTTGAACGCTTAGGCAAATTCATAGTGCCATACGGGGTCGGATAACCAAAGAGCTAATATTCAAGGAGTTTACTGCGGTTCATTTTAGAGTGCAAGCCGAGGAGTTGCGAGGAATTTTGCTGGAGAGACAGGTGCCATCGAGATAGATATTTAGGATTTTACCTTGAAGACAGTAGGGGATCACACAGCTAGAGGTGCCTACTCTGTTTTCAGACAACACGCTTGGTAGACTATGTACTCCAGACAACGTATATGTATAGCATTGATGGATAATTACATTTTGTCCATGTATGAGGTCAGAGAGATGAAAAACTATATGATATTGCTATTGGAAATATCCTTATACTTCCTTGTTCTCATTTACCGGTAAAATTTTCCCGGTAAAATTCCATCTCATATAAATCAGATAATAAATATGAAAACTTCAACTACTGGATTCTGAGATCTATTTCACTGGATTTATGAAATCTATTTCACATCATATATTTATCTAAATTTCTACTCAGTAATTTTCATTTATTCTTTTGGAACAAGTCTCCCTTAAAGAAAGAAAACCGAATTAAAATAAAACACTCATTAATTCATTCTTATGACCTAAGCATGCAACATTATTGTTTAGTAAACTGCAGTATATAAATGTAATGCAGTCTTTAAAATGACGTATTTGATGACTTTTAAATCATATGAACAAATGACTATGCCATACTAATACATTTTTATTTATAAGAAGAGCCACTGATAAGGCCACTTAGATCAGGTATTCTGTGCAGCATGGAAGTTTACTGGCAAAGGCTTGTCTGAATAAGACAAGCAGAATGCTTGTTTTGGTTCCTGGTCTAGCTTGGGTGGCGTTGGAGTGAACTCAAGAGTGTGGAGGCTGGAACACTCATAGCTGGTGGGTGAAAATGGAACATGGTACAATCGCTTTGGAAAACAGTTTGGCAGTTTCTTAAGAAGTTAAACACACGTATACCCTATGATTCAGGTATTTACCTAAGAAAAATAAGCATTCGTCTATGCAGAGACTAGTACAGGAATGTTCATAGTAGTTTTATTTGTAAGAGCTGCAAACTGGAAACTGCGAATTCCATCAACAGGTGACTGAATAAATAAATTGTGGTATGTCCATACGACAATATGACTCAGAAATAAGCAGGAATGAATTATCGATATTACGCTGAGTAAAAGAAGCCAGATAAGAAAGAGTGTGTACTGTGTGATTCCATTTACATAAAACTCTAGAAAACGTATGATTCCATTTATATAAAATTCTAAAAAGTGAAAAGAAATGATAGGAAGCAGATCTGGAGAAGAGGAGCTGTGGGGAGGGAGTGGTCGGAGGGATTATCAAGGGCACAAAAAAACTTTTGAGAGTGATGGTTAGTTCGCTTTTGGTAATAGTTATATTCATTTGATTGTACTAATGTTTTATCAAATTGTACACTTGAAATTTGTAAAGTTGGTTATTTATTGTATATCAATTATGCCTCATTAAGGCCATTAAAAAATAAATGAAAAAAGTGAAGGGAACTATGTGAAAGCCAGATATTATGGTAAAAAAGAGTGAGGCATGGAATCAGCTACACCCTGTGACCCTGCCATCTACTACAAATTTTTTTTTAGTAATGTTTACAAATAGAGAATGTGTAAATAATATATTAAGAAACACTTTTATACTTTCATTATATCCACTGAAAATTCTCTTTAAAAAATTTTATTTATTTATTTAATTGAAGAAATTATTTAAATTATTTTCCCCCCGTCTACCTCCCCTCTCCTCCCAACCCTCTGGTGAAAATTCTTAACTATTCATTTTTATTAAAAAGTTCCAGGCTTTTTTTTCTGAAAGAACTAAAACCTTTTAAATAAGGGTTTCCTAATGTTTAGTCCAATTTCAGGTTTTAGCTATTATGAATAAAACTGCTATAAACATTTGCATGAAAATTTTGCCTTTTACTTTTTGACATATATTTTTATTCCTCTGCAGTAATTCCCTAGGGATAGATTGTTGATTCATATGTCAGGCGTATAAATTTACAAGGAATGACCACATATTTTTACAAAGCGGCTGTATAATTTCGCACTTCCAACAGCAATATGAAGGGCTTAGTTGGTCCACATACTTGTCAACATTTGGTGTGGTCGAGGTTTTTCATTTTTGTCACTGTAGTAGGGGTGAAGTGAAATCTGTAGTTTTAGTTTGTATTTTCTTAATTACTAATGATGTTGAGTGACTTTTCCTTTGTTTATTGATTATTCTTTGCGAAGAGTCCAATCAAATCTTTGATCATTTTTAACTGGGTTGTTTGTCTTCTTATTACTGAGCTGTAAGAATTTCTTTTACATATTTTGGGTAAAAGTCCTCTGTCGGATATGTAAGTTGCATATATTTTCTCCCAGTCTGCGGCTTGTCTTTTATTTTCTTGACAATGTCTTTTAAAAAGCAGAATTTTGATGTCTAGTTAATCAGCTTTTCTTACATAAATTATGCTTTTTAGGTTCTTTTAAAGAAGTCTTTGCCTACCACAAGGTCACAGAGAATATCTTCTATTGCTTCTAGAAATTTTATAATTTTAGTTTTAATGTTTAGATTTATGATCTATATCAAATTAATGTTTTATATGGTATGAGGTATAGTCAAAGGTTACCTTATTCCATCTATTTATTCAGTCGCTTCAGCACCATTTGTCTAAATGACCATTGATTCCCTATCGAATTACATTGGTGCTTTTGTCAAAAATCAGTTGATCAAATATGTGTGACAAGACTAGGAATATATATAGTAATAAATATATTCATATATATGAATATACACACTAATGTCTTGATTATGGTAGTTATATGTGAAATCAAGTAGTGTTAGTCCTATATTTTTTTATTTTTGGCTATTTCCATATAGATCTTGACATGAATATCAGTATCTAGAATACAATATTTTTAGCATTTTAATTAGGATATTGAATCCATAACATGATTTGAGGAAAAACTGACATCTTAAAAATTTTTATGCTTTCAATCCATGACCATATTTATTTATTTAGATACTGTTCAATTTCTTTCTGCAATGTTTTATAAATTTCTGTGTAGAGGTCTTGAAAATATTTCATTCACACTTAATATTTCCTAAGTGTTTTATTTTTGTTTTCAGTTATAACTGGTGTTATTAAAAATTTTACCTCCAATATATAGAAATACAACTGAGTTTTTACATAGTGAACTTGTATTCTGCAATGTTAATAAATTATTAGTTGATTTTTTGGGGTAGACTTCTTAGGATGTTTTAGGATATCTTAGGATGCCTGAGAATAAAGCAAGTATTACTTCTAACAGTTCAAACTTTATGCCTTTTATTTCTTTTTGACTTGTTACACTGGACAAGAACTCCTATACAATATTAAAATCATTTGGTAAAATGGTACTTAACTTGCAATGCTTCTGATCTTAGGGGAAAGCACTCAGTCTTTTACCATTAAGTATATTAACTATAGGTTTTTTAGGTGCCCTTGAGCAAGTTGGGGGAGTTCCCTTCTACTACGAGTTTGATGAGAGTTTTTTTTTTTAATCTCAAGTGCTTTTTCTTCATCTCTTTAATTACTCTAAAATGTTGAATTACATTGAGTGATTTTTGAATGCTAAATCAAGCTTACATTCGTGGAATAAATTAAACTCCATTATGATTTTAAAAATATGTCACTCGATATGATTTATGATATTTTAAACATTTTAGTATCAGCATTCATTAAAGATATTGGTCTCCTATTGGTGTTAGGATTATGTTAGGCTCCATAAAAATTGGTTAGAAAATATTCTTTCATCTATGTGTTCTGAAATATTTTGTGTACTGTGGGATATTATTTGTTCACTAAATCCTTGATAAATTTACCATTTAAATCATGTGTGTCTGGAGTTTACTTTATGAAGAATTTTTAATGATTAATACAATTCCTTTAACAGATACAGTAATATTCAGTTTTCTATTTTTTATTGTTTCTGTCTGGGTAAATTGCATTTTTCACAATTTGTTGGCATAATGGTGTTCATAGGATTTCTTTGTTATTCCTTGTTACTTCTCTCATTCCCGATATAGATAATTTGTGTTTTCTCTTACTGATTAGTCTTAACAGGAGATTATCATTTTTATTAATATTTTCAAAGAACACATTTTCAGCTTTGCTAGTTTTCTTGTTGTTTATCTATTTTCTATGTCTGTTTTTATATCATTGTACCGTTTCAATTAGTATCACTTTGTAGTACAGTTTGAAATCAGCAAGAGTGAAGCCTCCAGCTTTGTTCTTTCTTAAGATTGCTTTGACTATTCATGGTTTTTTGTTTTTTGTTTTTTGTGATTATATTCAAATTTTAGGGTTGTTTTCTCTATTTCTGGGGAGAATGCCATTAGAATTTTTATATGGATTTCATCGAATCTATAGATGGCTTTGTGTCTTATGAACATTTTAACAATATTAATTTCTTGCAGTTCACAAACATGGAATATCTTTCCATTTATTTGTGTCTTCTTCAATTTCTTTCATTAATGTCTTAAAGGTTTCCTCGTACAGATCTTTCACTCCTTGTTTAAATTTATTCTTAAGAATTTTCTTTTTGATGCTATCATAAATGAAATTCTTTGCTTTATTTCTCTTCCAGATAGTTTGTTGTTAGTGTATAGAAATGTAACAAAGTTTTGAATGTTAATTTTGTATCTTACAATTTTATTCAATTGGTCTATTAATCTAACAACTTTTTGTGTGTGTGTGTGCGGCATCTTTAGGGCTTTCTATACATAAGATCATATCATCTGAAAACAGAGACAATTTAATGTTTTCCTTTCTAATTTGGATGCCTTTTTTTCTTTTTCTTGCCTAATTGTTTTGGCTAGGATTTTCAGTACTATGTTGGATAGTAGTGGGCAACCTTGTCTTGTTTTCAATCTTAGAGGAAAAGCTTTCAAATTTTCACCATTGAGTATGATGTTAGCTGTGGGTTTGTCGTATAAAGCCTTTATTATGTTGAAGTATGTTCCTTCTGTACCCAATTTGTTGAGAGTTTTCATCATGAAAGGGTGTCAAATGCTTTTCTGCATCTATTGAGATGATTATAGGATTTCAATCTTTCATTCTACTAATGCGGTGTATCACATTTATTGATTAGCATATGTTAAACAATCTTGCATTCCAGGGCTAAATCCCACTTTATCATGGTGTAGGATCCTTTTAATGTGGTGTTAAATTTAGTTTGCTAGCATTTTGTTGAGAATTTTCACATCTATATTCATCAAGGATATTGGTCTATAGTTTTTCTCTTATTATAGTGTCCTTATCCGGTTTTGGTATCAGGATAACGCTGGCCTCATAAAATGAGTTTGGGAGTGTTTTCTCCTCTTGAATTTTGGGAAGATTTTGAGACGGATTAATATTAATTCTTTAAATGTTTGGTATAATTCATCTGGGCCTGGACTTTTCAGTGGTGAGAGGTTTTAAATTAAATTTAACTTTTTTATTCAATCTCCTTACTCATTAGTATGTTCAGATTTTCTATTTCTTCATGATTCAGTCTTGGATAGTTGTATGTTTCTAGGGATCAAAAATAGTGTCTACATGTGGAAGGCTTGTATGCATGCTCAGGAAAGACCTGGCATCTGAAATAATGAATTTTAGTTGTTTTGCTGATATTTTCCTTGTTTTTTTTTTTTTTTTTTTTTTTGTGGAAGAATGAGCTCATTGAATAGCTTACTCTGTCAGTCCAGAAGTCAATTTCTTAGAATTAACAATCAAAATTCCTATAATTACTTATTATCCTCTTTCACTGTAAGCATAAAACTCAACGTCCTCTAAAGGAAATCAACATAGTGCAGACTCTGTAATATCTCACATCTGTTGTTCACCATACAATCAAAAGTTCCTAGACATGTGAAGAGGGAAGAAAGAGGGTGATAACAGATACTGGGGCATTTCCAGATATCATAACTTACATGCCGTAACCAACATTTTAATTTGCATTAAATGATTTGTCCTAGAAAACTTTAACTCCATGACTCATTTCATACATTCTGAATGATTTTTATGGCTAATGAAATATAACAAAGAGTTTCGTAATTGGAGTGCATCTTTTTTAAAATAAAAATTCAGTAGAAACTTAAATTTCTCATATTTTTCAAATTTGCCCTCCAAAAATTGGGGTAAGTTTCTAGTGACTCAGAGACAATGCTACCTTCTTACTAATTCTCCTTCTTTTGGTATATAATACTGTTGTCTCTAGAATTGCTACAGGCATTCTGACTTACCAATAACCTTGAACGCCTCTTCTCAAATAATACTGTGAAGACTCCTGTCAGGATAAACTAGAAACAAAAATCACATTTATTAGTAGCCAGTCGTTATGTTTATATTCTTGAAGAGAAAGAATTCTGGAATGCTGGACCATGAAGAATATATCTTAATGCTTTAGTGGAACCACTGAGAAAATCATCCAGGCAATAATTCAAGGGTTCTCTATTACAGACATGGGAGAAGCATGAACTCCCTGGTCACTAATGTAACACACGTGTTGGAAATAGAATCTCAGGACACCTTGAGGTGACTTTGTGGGACAAAAAAAGTGTCAAGTTTTCCTTAATTTATCCCATAAAGTAAATTATAAGAAAATATATCTAGTTAAGGAATTTACTGCTAGACAATGTTATATTTTGGTGATTTCACATGTATTTTTAACATAATGTTAAAATATTTCATTAATAGAAAACATCATTCAGAAAACATTTAAACTTCATTTTTCCTATTTCAATGTAACAACTACATAATGTCTTCCATGAGTAGCTTGTTCTGAGATCTTCCATTATTTTCTAACATTTGTTAGGAAGATGGTAGTTATGGTGTATCATAAATTTATTTTTTCATTGGTGCAACTTTTATGCATGCATGGAAACTTCCCACAGAGTTAAGAAATGAACTATTCAGTTAATAGTGGAGAGAAGGAATGTTCTTTCCCCAGAAAATTGGGGCCACTAACATCAATACTAAGTAGCATTTTGGGGTCAGAATGTCCGAATTTGAATTCTTGGTGCTTTGCTTTTCATGGGACTCAAGAGAAATTCCTTAACCTATCATCAAGTTTTGCTTTTTTCATTGGTAGAGTGGAGAATATTTTCTATGTTGTCGTGTTACTGTGTTTTTTGTTGTTGTTGTTGTAATAGTTGTAAATAAAGCAAGTCACTGAATTATTTATAGTCAACTTGGTCCTATAGTTTCCTCCTGAAGCTCAGAACTATGTTTCCCAGAATTTCTTTCCTGCATGGCTTCTCGACCACTGGCCAGGAATGGAAAAGAGAAGCAGAAACTACTACTCCCAGAAAGTCACTGCGATCGGACGTGGGAACTGTGGGCTCATTTTTTTTTTTCCTTCTCATCTGTTACATTTCCATTGTGTCTTCCAGAGGCAACCGTTTCCAGACTTCTTCCTGACCTTCCCTTAATCTCACTCTGGTGGCCAGGAGCCCACGGTTTCCTAGATTTAATTAAAACTTCAACTTGTCCAGTCATCCCAGTGTCTGAGGCAGGAGCAGTTAGTGGGTCTGCGATTCTCCATCCCTCTTGGCCACGCATTCTCATCCCTAGGAACCCCTCCCCATTTATGAAGGCTCCAATTCTCATACTAGTTTCTGGATGCCTATAAATCTTACGGTAACCCTGTTTTCTCTGTAAAACCCTGCAGTGAAATAATCACTTACCGCAAGGCCCCAAATTGGGACAAACGGCAAATTATATTGATTTTTTTATTACTTTCTCTTATTTTTCTACTTTCACATATCTTACTTGGGATTCTTCCTAGACTTTTGAAATGGGTGTGTCTTTAGTCTTCCAGCTACTTATCTTGGACAGTCTACATACAGCAAGAGAAGGCTCTGTTTCTCCTCAGCATCCTGGACTTCCTCCACTTGAGGTCCTCACTCTAGTAAAATGTCCCGGAAAACCAAAACATAAAATGAAATCATCAAAAAGAAAACTACCACCAGAACAATGTTTTTTTTCCTTTCATCTCAGGCAAAATTATGATCATAAATAAAATTATCGTAGTTATTTATTGCATGTTGCAGAGGCCTCTTCACCAAGTGCAGAGGCTGAGGCACATACATTCATTCTCTCTTGCAGCTCTCTTTCTTTCTGACTGCTAATACATCAAAGGGGTATAGGAGCAACAGTGAACTTCAAATGATCGATCAACTGTTTCACAGGTGTGAATTCCCAATTTATGTAGGACTCTGAAGGAGGGCTTGGGACATGGAGCCCAGTTCTTGGGATCTAGTGTGGCAACAGGAAAACCTTGATTTTATGGGATATAACTGATTTATTATATTCCCATCTTCTCCATTAGTACATTTATATTTGTCAGGCTGGGACCGGTGATATGTGAGAGAATACTTGGGGGACATTTTTAAATAGGTGAGTCGAAGGAGGCCTCTTGAGAGAGTAACATGAAAGCTGAGCTCATATGACAAGAGTGGCCTGAAGTCTGGAAGACCGGAGAAGAGAATTTTCCAGAAAGAGAATATGCGAGCACTTACAGAGGCGAAATCTTTATTTAAGGACTAGTGTGACTGGA
Source organism: Pteropus medius (assembly GCF_902729225.1). Lineage (NCBI taxonomy): Eukaryota > Metazoa > Chordata > Mammalia > Chiroptera > Pteropodidae > Pteropus > Pteropus medius. The sequence continues at coordinate 2,704,523 of NW_024356248.1, forward strand.
ATATAAAGAAGGAGGGATCATCACCCCATAGAAGATTTCTCTAGGATAATTGCTATCCTTTAGAAGAGTATGCTATTTATTTTCTTCATAACATTTAAAATGAGAACATTTTAAATATTTTCTTGATTGTTTACTCTTTATCTCAACTAAGAAAGTGAGGGTTATGAAAGTAGAGGCATTTTTATCTTAAACTTTTTGTACGTCTTGTTCATTGTTTTCTTACAGTCTCTGCAACAGTTCTTGCAAATAGTGTCTCTCCAATATATTTCTTTACTGGATGAAAATTTAAACAACATAATTCACGTGAGAAATTAAGTCAAACAAATGTGTGAAAAGCCCTTATAATGGATTCCATGTCTTTTAATTTCCTCCTTCAGAGTTCATCTTCAACTAGGTCCCAGAGAATAAAGACCGTTAGAAAGAGCATCTCATGAAATTCCAATCAAGACCCCTTCAGGTTCACTCTAATACAGTGATGATATTGTGTGTGTGTGTGTGTGGTATTGGTATTGTGTGTGTGTCCCAGTGTGTAAATTACATACTTACTCCAAAATTTATATGGTAAAGTGATGTAAGAATAGTTAGATAATAATGAAGAAGAACGAGATAGTAGGACTCATTATACTGATATTAAAACTTATATAAAGCCACAGTAGATAAGACATTGTAATACCAGAACAATTATAGAAAAATAGAGAGTTCAGAAGTGGATTCAAACCTATTTGGACATGATTTGTAGAGGCAACAGAATCTTCCTTCCAATAAATCATGCTTTTGAAAATTATAAAAACAGGAAATTTGATTCATATCATAAACAAAAAATAAATTCCAGGTATGTTCAAAATCTAAATGCAAAAGGTAAAACAATTAAGCTTCTAGAATATAATATAAAAATATCCTCCTGAACTTAGAACAGGAAAAGATTTATTGAATTGGATATAAATTGCACTACCTATCAAGGGAAAAATTTATAGATTGGGACACATTAAAACGAAGAACTTATTTAATCAAAAAACACCCTTAACAGAGAGAAAAGACCAGTCACCAAATAGAAAAGATGTTTAGAACACATATACTGGCAGAGGGTTTGTATCCAAATATATAAAAATCTATAGCAAGTTAGTACAAAAAAGAGAGACAACCCAATTAAAAAATATGAAGATACTTGTAGAAGTATTTAAGAAGATGTCAAAAAATAAATAAATGGAAAGGTTCTTTACATCATTAGTCATCAAGGCAATGCAAACTAAAATCACAAATTAAAAGCACTAACCAGATGTCTAAAATTAAGAAAACTGACAATACAAAGTACTGCTGAGGATATGGAATGACAATAATTCTCATAGCCAGCTAGTGGGAGAGTAAATTGGTAAAACTACTTGGGAAAAGATTAGTATTTAATATTCTAATGTGGAATACGCGCAGAATCTAAGACCTGGCAATTTCATTTTTGTATATGTATACCTAAAAGATAGATCTGCACTTATGCAAATAAAGGCATACCTATGAAAGTTACTAAATAGCCCAAACTGGAAGTATCATAATACTCCAAACTGGAAGCAACTCACATGTCCATCCATTCAGTTAAATAAATAAACTATAGTAGATCAATACAATGGCATAGTTATCAGCAACAATAATAAATGAAGTACAGCTTTATCAATGACAAGCATGGATCTCACAATCTTAAGTTGAGCAAAAAAGTAACTTGTACTGTATGATTCTACTTATGTAAAGTTTAAAAATACTTAAGAGTTATATCTGATATTCGAAGTCATGTTAATGGTTAGAATAAGAGGAAGAGGTTATTGATTGGAAAAACATGAGAGAGACATCTGAGACACTAGATTTTTTTTTTTTTAACCTGGGTGTTGTTATACTGATATGTTTACTTTGTGATAATTAATTTAGATTTACAATTATGGTTTTGGACTTTAGCGTATGCTTTAATTAACTATTAAAAATGCAAAACAGGATAACAATAAGCACCTAAATAACGAAAGTTTTAACAGCCCTAGATAATTCAAAGAATTAATGATTCAGCTCTAAATTAATTCAGAAGCTAACGAACCAAGTCCAATTCACTGACAGCAGTTTTCTCTTGGAATTATCTTATATTGAGTGGCAAAACTTATATTTTTTTCTTATTAAAATTTTGATTCAATGTTTTAATAACTCCATGCGAGTATTAGTGATTATAATGTCTTTCTGTTCATGTTAGAGATTGGGACACAGATCATGCTGGCAACACAAGAGCCAGAGCTCACATTTCTGTGAAGGTCTCATAAAAATAACTGAAAACAGAGAAGGTATTTTGAAGGAGTGAGAAATGAACTTATAATGATAAAAACATTCTTGATCGTAGCATTCATGTCACTCCCTCGACCAGAAATACTTTAAGGGCCCTTTCTCCCCTCTCCCCTACAATCTGTCTGGCACTTAATGAACTCCATACACTTAAAAAAAAAAGAATACAAGAATGTCCCTTGTCTGAAGTGTAAATTTGTTGAGATTAAGTAACATATTATTTATTTTGCTTTCAATTTTGACATCTAGAAAAATGCCAGCACAAATTAAATGGTAAATAAATGTTTCTTTTTTTGATAAGAAGTCTCAGACCTTTTTATTAGATGTGTTTCATAAATGTTTCTTGAATAAAACTAAAATATATATTAACAGAGGAAATAATAGTGTCCAAAAAATTGAGTTTAAACAAAAAAAAAAACCTCAAATAACTTTGAATATAACTTTCATGTCATAAATATAAATACATGTGGTAATTTTTACAATGGCAACTTGGTTTTTGACCATAATATTATTTGAGATATTAAAACAATCGACTCACCTGGTCTTCACTTAGAACTCATATATTTAAATTAAGGCTCTCATTTTTCTTGTCTGAATTGCAGTAGTCTCCTAGCTTTCTCAAATCTAATCTCTTAATAATAAAATGATAGTATTAAAACAATCTAACCATGGCACCATCCTCAGCCAGATGCTCTGCTTCGGTCCTGACCATGCCTTCCTACGAACGCTGCGGGCACACCAGACACTGAAGACTTTGTTCTGTTTCTTTACCTTGATGTTCTTTCTCCACATTTGGCCCAAACTCTTAACTTTTTCAAGTCTTTTCTCAAATGTTACTGGTAGTTCGAATTTTTGCTCATAATTCTTACTTCCAGGTAATGACGTTATACTTCCATACGCTTGCCATGGTCTCATGGTGTTTGGACTACGCTTCTTTACCTCTCTACTTAGGACCTGGTTATTTTATTTGCTTTGTCTGGGATGTTAGCAGACGTGAGCCAAGCCAAGGCTTGAAATGTTCTTAGGTGATTAGACTTGACCTCTCGTGTTGTTGCCTTTCACTGCGAGAAGACTATCCCTCCAGTAGCCACTAGTCTAAGTAGGATATCGAGGAGATCTATACCTGATCTGTAGCTTAAAGCCACATCTGGCTAGTCCCAGCCTAGATCAGCCAAATCTCTGCCAACTCATAGATATGTGAGTAAGAAATAAATATTTGTAGAGACCTACGTCTGCCATAGAATTTAAAATGTTAACCAGTATCCTCTTTGCTACTTTCCCAGAAATTCCATTCCTCCTTCATCCTACTCTACTTTTTCATTTTTACTTCTATAACCTTATCTTCTTCTAATATACTACCCTCTGATAGAATAAATCTCCATCAGGGCTTAGCTCTTTGTTTTGCTGCTGATATACTTCAGACACCTAGAATAAGCATCTGACACATAGGGGGTACTCAATAAGTATTGGTTGAGTGACCAAATTTCAAATGTGTATTATTATTATCATTATTAATTATTATTATTATTATAAGTTTAAAAGTTTCACTCAAGATTTTGTGAGGGCAATAGCACATCCCCACCATATTGTCAAACACAATAACATTTACTTTAGAAATGTCTGTTAAATTCTACCAAATTCTTTTGGGACCAATAGAACAAAAAGCCTTCATTTTTCTTTCCCTACACAAGTTTTATATATCCCACTAATTCCTTAGCATTTATGCCATCTCATCTCGCTTACCCTGCTGGCAAAATAAATGCCCTGTGGGCAGTTGAATAGTCACCAACCATTTTCTGTTTTCCTAAAACGCCCCTTGTGCATCGTACCATTTCTTTTTTTTTTTTTTTTCTGCCACGTCCGAGGACTATGTAAAAAGTGGACCTTTAACAAAAATAGATTCCTATTACGAAAGAGTCTTAACGATTAGAATCTAAGTGTAGATGTCAACTAGATAGAAGAATGAGATTCTTGAGAACAGGGACTGTGCATTTTCAGTGTTCTATCTGTGGTACACTACTCGGCTCAGAAACAGTCATTAAATGGAACAAATAAATTAATGCATAACAACGAGGGAGCAGATTATTTACTCACAGAGAAAGATGACCAAAATGGGTATCCTACGAATGCTGCGAGAGGAATATACGATTTTCCAAATACAATAAGTTGTGTGAGTAACAAATATGTCCAGATCAGTCCCAGCCAGTGAAGAATCAGACCAGTCACTATTTGTATGGCCTGGGAGAAAAGAACACCATTAATTACTTACCTTTATTTCAGTCCAACCATTGAAAGAAATACACATCAAGAAAAAGCCAAGGTGGAGAAGGAAGGGGACAACCTAACAGAATTTGAGGATTCTCAACATTCAGCCCAGATGAGGAAGGTTTGTTACTATTTCAGAGAAGTTTGCAGAAACAATGACTATTTACATGTCCGATTAAATTGTACTAGGAGCCTGTTTATCTACGTGGCTCGAGAGGTCACATGGCACGAGCCCTGGAGTCCTGAAAGAATTGATGTCCCTCAATACCATGCGGTCAACAGTCCTTACTTGCAGACACAGTTCCTATATTCTACGGGCTGGCAGGCTTGGTGTTTCTGACTGTACCTGCCCTTCTCTCATCCTCTCAAAACTGGGATTTGGACTTTGATTCCTTTTGTTCTGCCCATCCCTATGCCCATCTGTATTGTTCCCACAACCTGATCATCTCATCTGGGACCATGTCATCATCACCTTAGCTTGAGATAATTTATAGATGCCCCCTCCCAAAAGGACTTTCCACCCACTTATAAAATCAGAGTATATTTTTTAGGAGTATGACTAGGTTATAATAGCTTTGAGTTATTTAAATGTAGTTGATAGAGTCATAATTTCTGCTTCAAGTTTTAGCCTGATATACAGTTTATATGTTTAGACTGCATGTAGGAAATGCAGATATTACGTATCCATTTCAGGATACTTTCATTAACACTCCTCCATTTGGGGAATCCATAATAGAGTTGGTTAAAGTCTCCTTTTTGTATTTAGAAATTGCAATACTATAGTCATTTATTCACTCAAGGAGCATTTAGTTCTTACCCCCAGCATTCTGGTTTCCTCTCTTACCCACAGACGAGTTCTTCGACTTCTTCGCATTTTTCACTAAGATACAATAGAAAAATGAGAGGATAAATGTGTTTCTCTTCTGTAGGAAAATAAGGAGACAAGTTAATATTAATTTATTTCCTGGGTTAGGTACTTAAAATTGAGAGAGAAATTTAATCCTAGAGCTATTAATTTTTCAATTAAAACATCAAAACATCAATATTTTCATCAAAACATCAAGTTTTTCATCAACACATCAATATCACTATCTTGAAAAAATTCGAAAACTATTTCTCAAATAGGTTTGTTCTTTTGCCAAACTTAAATTGGACTGTATTAAATAGTGTGTGGGGTGCCCCCATCCATCAGTTCCTATAGCCATTACCCTTATCCCACCTTCACTGGGTCAGGAAAATTGAGCTTTTGCTTGCGATGGTTTATTCTCTTACTGCATGTCATTTCCCTCCAAATTAAAGTCTAGTGCAGGGGCGCCCGTCTGGCAGAACCCAAGTCACATGCCCGTAACAGCTTCACAGGAAGCTGAAAAATAAAGTAGTATACATTCTCCTTTGGCAAAGGTGGTCCTCACGAGTTAGGGACCTATATATATGTACGGAAGGTGTTCAATAGATAAGACCATTGAAATTCACAGATAACTATCATTAAAATTGTGGGTAACCTTTGGGATTTCTGTAGAAATCATACGAGTCCTCCCTAGACTCCATATTTAATACCCATGAGAATTATTTTTTCTTGGAGCCTCGCTGACTGGGACAAAAGTGAGCCTCTAACTCAAGGTAGGCTCACAATACGCTCTTCCCCAGGTTGTCTGGGCTGGCCTCTGTGTTATCCATCGCATTCTACCCTAATGGGCAGAGCTGTAGAGAAAGTGAGTTTTGAGAGTGAGAAGAACAGAGAGGACACCCAGGGGAAAGCAGAGACGAGAAGGAGCAGAACCTCCTGAGTTCCTGATGGTTTTCAACAGCTTCTGGAAACCATCAGCTTTCTTGCCCTTATATTATGTAAACACATCTGATCATATATTACAATCACATATCTTTACTTCGCTAAAACTAGTGAGAGGCAGTTTCTTTTTCTTTTTAACCAAATGTCTCCTCCCCTTACTGCTTCTTCTTGTCTTCTAACTTTTCTCAGGTGGCTTTGACAATCTGCTCTGTGGAAACTCTGATATGTGATGGCTCTTCTCTTTTTTCTAACCTCTTATCTCCAGCCAAACCTGGTCTGAGACCTTGTCCTCAAAATTTGCTCGTATAAACTTTTCCTTCCATTTACACAAACCACGAACTCTTAAGGTTTGAGTTGCCCCTGAGCTGGCCTAGTGATGCTCGAAACTAAGAAAACGTAGGAAAAAAAGTCAAACTCGAGTTCAAATGGTGTCCTTACCAGTTACTATGTGACCTTGCCCATATCCTTTATTCTTTCAAAGGCTGCGTCCTTAGCAACAACAACAAAAAAGCCTGTAGGAGCGTATTGGGGAGCAAATAAGAAAAAATGGTTCAAAACTGAAACTCCAACGAGAACCACCGGCGCTGGGAACGCCTGCCCTCAGCGTGATCCGCACCGACCAGGGATCCCTACAGTCACATGATCGCAGGGCTAGCGGGGCATCGTAGGGCTGCAGGAGCCCTTAGCTGCAGACCTTTCTGCTGGGGGAGTCCTGGCGGCGGCGCTTGCCGGGTGGTGGCGGCCCTCATCCCTTCTCGCGCGGTTCCAACGCCGCTTTGGGGGTGGGGGTGGGGGTGCCGCGCGAGGAGCCCCGCGTGGACGCCTGCACCGTGGGGGCCTCGAAGCTCTGCGGAGTCTGCAGGCTCCTGGGACAAGGATGGAGAAGGCGATGTGGGCGAGAGAGCGCACACAGAACCCTTCCCTGCCTGTGCTAGCGTCTCACTCGGACCGCCCTTCCCCTCGGGTCAGCACCGTATGTTGTCTGCGTCTAGGAGTTTGTTTTGTTTGTTCGTTTGTTACTCTCCCTTTTACATCTCACGTATGAGTGAAATCATATGATTTTTGTCCTTTTCCATCTGACTTATTTCACTCAGCATGATACTCTCAAGATCCACCCATGAGGTCGCAAATAGCAATACTTCATCCTTTTTGTGGCTTAACAGTATTGCTTTCTTCTTTGTTCTTCTTTCTTTCTTTCTCTTTCTTTCTTTCTTTCTTTCTTTCTTTCTTTCTTTCTTTCTTTCTTTCTTTCTTTCTTTCTTTTCTTTCTTTCTTCTTTCTTTCTTTCTCTCTCTCTCTCTCTCTCTCTCTCTCTCTCTCTCTCTCTCTCTCTCTCTTTTCTTTCTTTCTCTCTCTCTCTCTCCTCTCTCTCTCTCTCTCTCTCTCTTTCTTTTTCATAGCATTTAATTGTATATACATACTACATTTTTGTCCAATCATCCACCACAGGACACTTAGATTTTTTTCCCATAACTTTTTTTCTATTAGTTTCTGGTATACAGTACATTGGTTAGACATTTATATAGTTTATGAAATGATCCCCTGAATTACTCTAGCACCCATCTGGCACTACACACAGAGCCAATACCATTACAATACTATTGACTATATTCCCTGTGCTGTACTCTACACTCCGTGACTATTTTTTAACTACTAATTTGTACTTCAACCCTTTACCTTTTTTTCCCAGCCTCCCAACACCCTTCCCTCTGGCAGTCACAGATTATCCTCTTTATCTGTGAGTCTGTTTTTGTTTAGTTTGTTCCTTAGATTCTGCATATAAGTGAAATCATAGGGTATTTATCTTTCTCTGTCTGATTTATTTCACTCAGCATAATAACGCCTCTAGGTCCATCCACGTCATTGCAAGTGATAGGATTGCATTTTTCATGGCTGAGTAATATTTCATTATATATATATATATGAACCGTAACTTCTTTATCCAATCCTTTATCTGTTGATGGGCATTTAGGTTGCTTCCATATCTCGGCTACTGTGAATAATGCTGCTATGGACATAAGGATACATATGTCTTTATGAGTAAATGTTTTCAAATGTTTCTGGTAGATACCCAGAAGAGGGATTGCTGGGTCATGTGGTAGCTCTAGTCTTAATTTTCGAAGAACCTCCATACTGTTTTCCATAGTGGCTGTACCAATGTACATTCCCACCAGCAGTGTATGAGGGTTCCTTTTCCCCTACAACCTCTGCAACACTTGTTATTACTTGTCTTGTTGATAATAGCCATTCTAACACATGTGAGGTGGTATCTCATTGTGATTTTGATTTGCATTTCTCTTATAGTTAGTGAAGTTGAGCATCTTTTCATATATCTGTTGGCCACTTGTATGTCTTCTTCGGATAAGTGCCTGTTCAGGTCCTCTGTCCATTCTTTAATTGTTTGGTTTTTGTTGTTGTTGAGTTGTATGAGTTCTTTATATATTTTGGATATATTAGCCCTTTATTGGAGGTATGGTTTGCAAATATCTTCTCCCATTCATTTGGTTGCCTTTTTGTTTTGTTGATGGTTTCTTTTGCTGTGTAGAAGCTTTTTAGTTCCATGTAGTCTCATTCATTTATGTTTGCTTTTACTTCCCTTGCCTTTGGGGTCAAGTTCACAAAAAACTCTGTGAGACTAAGGTCCACAAGTTTAGTACCTATGTTTTCTTCTATGTATTTTATTGTTTCAGGTCTTATATTTAGATCTTTGATCCATTTCGAGTTAATTTTTAAGTATGGTGTCAGATAGCAGTCTACCTTCATTCTTTTGCAGTTAGCTTTCCAATTTTCCCAACACCATTTATTGAAGCATCTTTCTTTTCTTAATTGTAAGTTTTTGGCTTTTTTGTTTAAAATTAGTTGCCCATATCTGTGTAGGTTTATTTCTGGGCTCTCTATTCTGTTCCATTGATCTGCGTATATGTTTTTGCCTATACCGTATTGGTTTGATTATTCTAGCTTTGTATTTTAATTGTAAATCAAGGAGTATGATACCTCTAGCTTTGTTCTTTTTTTCTCAGGGTTGCTTTGGTTCTTTGGGGTCTTTTGTGGTTCCATTCAAATTTGATGATTTTTTGTTCTATTTCTTTGAAAAATGCCATTGGGATTTTGATGAGGATTGCATTAAATCTGAGTATTGCTTTAGGTAATATGTCTGTCTCTTCCAATCCGTGAACGTGGAATATCTTTCCATTTCTTTCTGTCTTCAATTTCTTTCAATGTCTTGTAGTTTCAGTGTATAAGCCCTTCACTTCCTTAAGTTTATTCCTAGGTATTTTATCCTTTTTGTTGCAATTAAAAATGAGATTTTTTTCTTCATTTCTTTTTTGATATTTCATTGTTAGTATATAAGAATGCATGGATTTTTTTACATTGATTTTGTGTGTCCTGCAACTATCCTGTATTTATTTATTTATTTATTTATTTATTTATTTATTTATTTATTTATTGTTTTTAATAGACTTTTGATGGAGTCTTTAGGGTTTTCTATGTGTAGAATCATGTCATCTGAAAAAGTGACAGTTTTACTACTTCATTCTCCATTTGGATGCCTTTTATTTTTCTCTTGACTGATCGGTCTGGCTAGGAATTCTAGTACTACATTAAATAACAGTCGGGAGAATGGGCATCCTTTTCTTGTTCCTGATTTTAGTGGAAAAGCTTTTCAGTTTTTCACCATTCAGTATGACAACTGTTGAGGGTCTGTCGTATATGGCTTTTATTATGTTGAGGTACTTTCCTTCTATACCGATTTATTGAGTGTTTTAATCCTAGTACCTGTTGGAAAGTAGAGGTGGTTGTTGAGGATAAGGTGAGAGACTTTGTACAGGGGGCGAGAGGCTGAACTGGTGCCACATTCCCTTTGACTTATAGTCAGTAGAACCTCCCTGATGGGCTGACATGGTCCCAGATGAGGCGCGCTGTCAGGAAAGGGCATCGCAGGAGAACTTACCAGGAGAGAAGAGATCTGGATGGTGTCTTTGGGCTCAACGGAAAGGTGTCAGGGTTCTTGGAGGCCTCCCTGTGCTGTGTGGAGCTAGTTTTCCATATTTGCCAATTGACTCCATGGGTTAGCATTTGCCATCTTCACTCAGAGAGACTGGAATAAAAAGTTGACATTAAGTATGTATTAGTAAAAATTCGCAAATCTAAAAAACCTCACAAATTTAAATAAATGTAAAAGAAACTTTAATAATTAAACTGTAAAATGATTTACTCTGTAAGCTTGTTCTTCCAAAATTATCAAAGCTTAAAACAGCACTAAGCCTTTTAGGGCATTGCATATGTTGAAATACCTCTCCTAGTCTGCAGCTTGCCTTTCCACTTTTTAAATAGTGTCCTGTTATGAACAGATGTTCCTAATTTTAATATGTATCATTTAATCAGTATGTTTCGATGGTCAGTGTTTTCTATGTCTAGTTAAGAAATCTTTACCTGTCCTAGGATCATGAAACTATTCACCTATATTAAAATCCAGAAATTTACTCTATTTTTTTCTAAAGTTGTAGTAAAATATATCTAACATAATATTTATCATTTAAACCATTTGTAAGTGTACTATTCAGTGTCATGACATTGGCTATGACATTTTACATCTCCACCAACAATGCACAAGGGTTCCAATTTTTCTACAACCTCACCAACACTTGTTATTTTCCACATATATACAAATAATAGCCTTCCTAATGGGTGTGTGAAGTGGTATCCACTGTAGTTTTAATTTGCATTTTTCTAACAATGGGTGATGTTAAGCAAACATGTTCATATGTTTATTGGCCATTTGTACATCTTCTTTGGAGAAATGTTTATTCAAGACTTTTGCCCTTCTTTGAATTTTTTGTTGTTATTGTTGAGTCAGAGGAGTTTTTAAAAATACAATCTGGATATAAATCCCTTGTGATACAAATAATTTTAAAATATTTCATCCCATTCTGTAGGCTGTCTTTTCAATTTCTTGATAGTGTCCTTTAATGCACAAAAGTTCTTAATTTTGATGAAGTCCAATTTATATACTTTTTCTTTTGTCGCGTTTTTGGTATAACACACACGAAATTGTTGTGAAATCCGATGTCATGAAGATTTTCACAATGCTTTCTTGTAAGAATTTTATAATTTTAGCTCTCAAGCTTAGGTGTTTAGTCTGTCTTGAGTTAATTTTTGTATATGGTATAAGGTAAGGGTCCAAATTCATTCTTTTGCATATGGATATCTGTTTTTCCCAGCACCATTTGTTCAAAAAACTGTCCTCTCCCCGTTGAATTATCTTGACACCCTTGTTGAAAATCAATTGACCATATGTGAGGATTTATTTATGGTCTTTCTATTTAATTCCATCAGTCTATATGTCTATCTTTATGCCAGTACCACACTGTTTTAATTACTATAGCTTTGCAGTGATTTTCAAAGTCAGGAAATGTTAGTCCTCCAACTTTTTCAAGATTTTGATGATGATTCAGGGCCATATTCCATATAGATTTGAAGATAAATTTCATATTCCATTTGAATTTGAAAATCTGCTTTTCTGTTTCTGTGATAAAGGCTGTTGGAGTTGTGATAGAGATTGCACTGAATCTATAGATTGCTTTGGGTAGTGTTGACATCTTAACAATGTTGTCTTCCTAGCCATGAACACAGGGTCTTTTTGTTTATTTAGATCTTTAATTTCTTTCAGCAACAGTTTTTAGTTTCAGCATACAAGTCTTTCATCCCCCTCACTAGATTTATTCCTAAGCATTTAATTCTTTTAGATGCTATTGCGAAGAGAATTGCTTTTAAAATTTCTTTTTCAGATTTTTCATTGCTGGTGTATAGAAATATAATTGAGTTTTTTTCCTTTTTTCATGTGTTGATCTTATATCTTGTAAATTTAATGAATTAATTTAGTAGCTTTTTTGTGGATTCTTTTAGAATTACATTTAGAAGATAATGTTATCTGAGAACAGAGAGAGTTTTACCACTTTCTTTCCAATTTGGATGTCTTTTATTTCTTTTTCTTGTCCAATCGCTTGAGCTAGAACTTCCAATACAATGTGGAATAGCAGTGGTGGAAGTAGCATCCTTGCCTTCTTCCTGATCTCAGGGGGAAAGTTTCCAATCTTTCATCACTGAGTATGATATTGTCTGTGGTTTTTCATAAATACCCTTTATCATGTTAAAAAAAATTTTCTATTCCTAATTTTCCAAAAAATTTCCCCTCAACTTTATTGTGGAATTATTGATAAGTATAATTGTATACATTTAAAGTGTACAAGGTGATGATTTGATATACCTATACATTGTAGAATAACTACCAAGATCAAGATAATTAACATATCCATCACCTTACATAGTTAACTTGTGTGTGTGTGTGTGTGTGTGTGTGTGCACGCGCGCGTGCATGTGCATGCATGTATGGTGAGAATGCTTAAGATTTATTCTCAGCAACTTTCGAAAGTATATGATATCATTTTATTAACTGTAGTCACCATGCTGTACATTAGATCCTCAAATTATACACTTCGACCTACATCTTCCCATTTCCTACTCCCTCCCGTCCCCAGAAACCACCATTCTATTCTCTGTTTCTATAAAATTGACTTTTAAAAAAATTTTCTACATGTAAGTGAGAACACACAGCATTTGTGTTTCTCTGTTTGGCTTATTTAACTTAGCATAATGTCCTTCAGGTTTATCTATACTGTCACAAGTAGCAGGGTTTCTTTCTTTTTTGGATGAATAATACTCCATGATATAAGTTTATATACCACATTTTCTTTATCCTTTTATCAGTCAAAGGACATTTAGATTGTTTCCACATCTTGGCTCTTGTGAATAATGCTGCAATGAACATGGGTATGCAGATATCTCTTTGAGGTACTGATTTAATTTCTTTTAGATATATACCCAGGAGTGGGATATATTTATTTTAAATTCTTAGAGGAACTTCCATACTAATTTCCATAATGACTGTACTGAATTACATTCTCACCAACCATATATAAGGGTCCCTTTTCTCAACATCTTCACCTACTTTGTTATCGCTTATCTTTTTTTATAATAGTCATTCTAACAAGTGTGTGTTGATAACTAATTGTCGTTTTGATTTATAGGTCCTTGATAATTAGTAATGTTGAGCACTATTTCATGTACCTATTGGACATCTGAATATCGTCTTTGGGAAAATGTCTATTCAGGTCCTTTGACTATTTTTAATCAGATTATTTGCTTTTTTGCTATTGAGTTATATAAGTCCTTTATATAGTTTGGATATTAACTCTTATAAGATATATAGTTTGTAAATATTTTCTCCTATTCTGTAGCTTGCCTTTTCATTTTGTTGATGGTTTCTTTTACTGTGCAGAAGAGCTTCAGTTTGATGTAGTCTCATTTGTTTATTTTAGTTTTTCTTGCCTGTGTGTTTGGAGTCTTATTCAAGAAATAATGCCAAGACCAACGCCAAGGACCTTTTCCCCTGTGTTTTCTTCTAGGAGATTTATGATTTTAGGTCTTACTTTTAAGTCTTTGATCCATTTTGAGTTATTTTTTTGTGAGTGGTGTAAGATAGGAGTCCAGTTTTAATTATTTGTGTGTAGATATACTGTTTACTCCCCCACCCTCGCCAAAAAAAGCACATTTATTTAAGAGACTGTCATTTTCCCACTGTGTGCTCTTGGTGCCCTTATTAAAAATTAGTTGACTGTATATAGGCTTATGCCTGGGCTCTATATTCTAATCTACTTGTCTATGTGCCAGTATGAATGACAATACCATATTGTTTGGATGACTATAGCTTTGTAATATAATTTAAAATCAGGAAGTGGGATGCCTCCAGCTTTGTCCTTCTTTCTCAAGATTACTTTGGCTATTTGGGGTCTTTTGTGGTCCATATAAATTTTAGAATAGTTTTTTTTTTCTATTTCTTAGAAAAATGCCATTGAAATTTTGATATATTGCATTGAATCCATAGATCGCTTTGGGTATTATGGGTATTTTCAACACTATTAATTCTTCCCTTCCAAGAACATTGGGTAGCTTTTCACTTTTTTTTTTTTTTCAATTTATTTCATCAATGTGCTAAAGTTTTTAGTGTATAGATTTTTTACCACCTTGGTTAAATTTATTCCTAAGTATTTATTGTTTTCTATGCTATCTACTAAAATAATCATGTGATTTTTATCCTTCATTATGTTAATGTGGTATATCTCATTTATTTATTTGTGTATGTTGAACAATTCTTGTATCCCAAAGATAATCCCAATTGATCAGAGTGTACAATGCTTTTAATGTACTGTTGAATTCTGTTGGCTAATATTTTTTTGAGGATTTTTGCATCTATGTTCATCAGGGATATTGGACTAGGATTTCTTTTCTTGCAGTGTATTTGTCTAGTTTCTGTAGCAGAGAAATGGTGGACTTGAAATGAGTTTAGAAATGTTCCTTCCTTTTCAATTTTTTTTTTTTTTTGGAAGAGTATGAGAAAGATTGGTAATAATTCTTCTTTAAATGTTTGGTAGAATTTACTCGTGAAGCAATCTGGTTTTGAGCTTTTATTCGTTGGGAAATTTTTGATTACTGATTTAAGTAGTCTCTTACGATCTTTCATTATTGTTTGGTATCAGTTGTAATGTCTCCTCTTTTATAATTTTATTAATTTGAGTCATCTATTGTTTTTTCTTAGTCTAGCTAAAGGTTTGCCAGTTTTGTTGATCTTTTCAAAAATTCAACTCTTAGTTTCATTGACCTTTTCTGTTGTCTTTCCAGTCTCAATTTCATTTATTTCTGCTCTAATCTTCATTATATCTTTCCTTCTACTAACTTTTGGTTTAGTTAGTTCTAGTTCCTTGAGGTGTAAGGTTAGGTTGTTTGAAATCTTTCTTGTTCCTTTATGTAGGTATTTATTGCTTTAATGTCCCTCTTAGAACTGCTTTTACTACATTCTATGTTTTAATATGTTGCATTTCCATTTCCATTGGTCTCAAGACATTTTTTGATTTCTTTTTTGGTTTCTTCTTTGGTTGTTCAGAAGTGTGTTAATTTCCATATTTTTGTGAATTTTTTAGCTTTCTTCATGTTATTGATTTGTTGTTTAGTACCACTGTGGTTGGAAAAGATACTTGGTATGGTTTTCCTAACTTTGTGAAGATTTGTTTTGTGACTTTTTTATATGATCCTGGAAAATGTCTCATATGCCTTAAGGGGAATTTATATTTTGCTGCTGTTGGATGGAATGTTCTACATATACATCTATTAGGTCCATTTGTTCTAAAGTATAGCTCAAGTCTATTATTTCCTTATTGACTTTCTGTCTGGATAATCTATCCTTTATTACTATTAATATTATTGCACTGCTGTCTGTTATTGACTTCAGATCAGTTAATAATTGTTTTATTTAGACCTTCAAAGCTACATTTCAAAGGGGCACGCATATGGGGATGTGAAGAATTTGTGACCATTGTGTGGTCTACAAGTTATCAATTCTCTGTGCCCTCTCCTTTCTCTGGGCCTATATGCAAGCTTGTTTCTCCTAACCTTGAGAGTATAAATAGTATAACTTAGTTTATACTCTTGTCTGTATTTTCATGCCCTGTTAAATCCTTTTAACCTTCTGCAATTTGGCCCAACATGTAAACATCAAAAACTTATTATTTGACATTCCATTATTTACCCTATTTGACACACTTGAATACCCAACTTTTTTTTTTTTTTTTTAGGTGAGGCAACCCTTGGTTGACCTCACAGATTACAAGGAATTTGTCAGTTTACAATCCCTTATTTTTTATTTTTTTATGCCTATAGCACCTGGTCTTCCTAGGTGGTCTCCCATCCAAGTATTTGAATCCCCAACTTTGAAACTCACTTCTTTGGCTTTCATGACACCGTAACTTCCTAATTTGCTTTTCTTTCTATGACCACTCCCCGGACTCTGTTGTATATTCTTTCCTGTCATGAATCTTAAAATTAGGTTTCTTTAGAGTTCTTCCCTCAGTATTCTTTACTGTTCACTCAGTACTTTCATCCTGGCTGATTTCACCCATTCTTATATTTAAAAAATAATTGGATTGAATAAATGTACAGAAGGCTGTACATATCAAGTATACAGCTAGATGAATTAACCAAAGTGAAAATCCATGTAACCTCCATCTAGTTTAAAAAACAAAAATAACCATCTCTTGGAAGCACCCCCTGCCTCCTGGCCCTATGATATCACAACCACTATTCATTTTTTGTTTTTAACTTATTTTATATTAATTATAGCTTCACAAAGCTTTAAAAAATAGTAGAGAGGTCTTATGTAGCCTCATTCTCAATAGTTACATCTTACATCATTATAGTACAATATACAAACTAGGAATTTGATGTGGTAATGATGCAGTACATTTTATTATATGTATAGATTCATGTAATCTTTATTGCAATCAAGATACAGAACTATTCTATTACCATAAAGATCTCCCTCATGCTACACCTGTGTAGTCATATCCATCCCCTTCTGCCCCACAATCCTTGAACACTGGCAATCTGTTTTCCATTTTTACATGTTTGTCATTTGAGAATGTCTATATAAATGGAATTATACAGTATGTAACTATTTAGAGATTGTTTTTTTTCCCCCCAATCAGAATAATATTCTTGAGATCCATCAAATTATTATATTTGTTAATATTTTCTTAAGGATTTTTACATTTGTATTCATGAGGGTAGTTTTCTTTTAATGTACTGCCTTTGTATTGTCTTGCCATCAGAGACTGGCTTCCTAAAATGAGATGGGAAGTACTTCCTCTTATTTTCAGAGAGATTGTGCAGAATTGGTGTTAATTTTTCTTAAAACACTTGGTATAATTCTCTAGTGAAATCATGTAGGCTTGGACATTTCTTTTGTAGGAGGTTTTAAATTATAAAAACAGCTATACGGCTATTCAAATGACCTATTTCATATTAGTGAGTTGTGGTAGCTTGTACTTTTCAAGGAATTGATCCATTTCATGTACGTTGTCAAAGGTATGCATATAGAGTTGTTTTAATGTTCCCTTATTGCTCTTTTGATGTTTGTCAGTCTTGGTGGAGTTTTGTTGACTCTGTCAGTCTTTTCAAGAACGAGTTTTTCATTTCGTTTTCTCTATTTTTGTCTTTTCAGTTTCATTGCTGCTACTTTTTCTTTTTTTTACTTCCTTCTGCTTGTTTTAGGTTCATTTTTCTTTTTTCTTTTTTTCTATTTTCAGAGCTTAAATTATTGATTTGTCTTTTCCTATTTCCTAATGTAAATGTTAAATACTATAAACTTCACTGTTTAAGCTATTCACAAAATTTGATATGTTGCATTTTCATGGTCATGTAGTTCAATACACTCTAAAAATTCCCCTTGAGACTTCCTGTTTGACCTGTGGATTATTTAGAAATGTGTTAATTTTCACTCTTTCTTTTGAAGAGTTACCACTATCTTGACTTCCTACAGGTATTTTGCTTTTTGATGTTTAAGCAAATTGAATCCTAAAGTATGTGATACTTTGTGTTTGGTATTTTTGATCAACATTAAATTTGTGAAATCCATTCTACTGTTGAGCATTTGGATTTGCAATTTGAGATTTTTTTCCTGTTGGGGTTTAGAATACTGACTTTGGGATTATTCTATGAATATTCTTTTCTTTTCTTAAACATATGCACTAATTTTTTAGGCTATAAATCTAGGAATGGAGTTTCTAGTATTGGATGTTTTCAAACTATTAAAGTGGTTTTGGCAATTTATATATTTATTCTAGCAAGGTATGTAAGTCACAGGTTCTCCACATGATCCCCAAAAGTTGGTATTATTATTCTTTTTAAGTTTTTGTCATTCAGGGGGGTGAGTAGTATTATGTTTTATTCAAATTTTCCACATTCTGATGATTTTTTTGGCTGCTTGTTCCATCGATTATTGAGAAAAGTTGCTAAAAATTTCCCAGTATAGTCATGGATGGTCTATTCCTCATTTTAGTTCTCTCGATTTTTGCTTTATGTATTTTAATGATATGTCTGTGTTATGTACAAATGTAGAATTAAATCTTCCTGGTGGATTGATAATTTTATTTGATGAAATTTCTTCATCTCAAGAATTTTTCTTGCTATAATATTTGCTCTAATAATAGTTCGTTTATCTCTATTCTATTTCTTTCCTTTCTTTTGGAATTTTCACATAGTTTTATTTCATTTTTATGAACTACTGGGTTGTTATACAGACTTTTATTATTCTTTTAGTGGTAAACTTAGAGATTAGAATATGCACTCTAAACTTACTCAGGGCTGTTATAAATTAGTTCTTTATTGCTTTCCAGACAAAGCAAGGATCCTGGAACACTTTAATCTCATTTATCACCAGACTTGTGCTATTTCTGTTCTCTTTTGAAGATATTTTACTATGCTTAGAAACTGTTTAGATGGTCACTATTCATTTACATTTACTCAGAAATGTATCCTTTTTCATTTTACTTTTCCTTCCTCCTTCAAGTTTCCATCTGGATCATTTCTTTTTTTTTGTCTGAAAATACTAAAATCTCAATTCAATGCTGATGATTTTTGGCTTTTACTGTTTTTCTTAACAAGTCAGCTGCCATTCTTTTAATTGATCTTTGAAAGTAAAATGCCTTTTCTCCTTGACTACTTTTAAGACGTTTCTCTCTGAGGCTGGTTTTATGCTGTTTTACTATGATGTACTTAGATGTAGGTTTTTATTTTATTTACTTGGCTTAGGGTTGTAACCTTTCTTGAATCTATGATTTGTCATTCTGTTTATCATGTTGGGAAAATTCTCAGATATAATCTCTTTAAATATTACTTATTTGCTTTTATCTCTATTCTTCTTCTGAAATTCTAAATTCATAGTATTGGAACTTTTGATCAGTACATCTCTTACTCTCTCCACCCTCCACATTGCATTTTCTATTATTTTGTCAATGCTTCATTTTCTTCTTTTTCTTCTAGTTCACTATTTTCTCATTGTTGATACCTAAATGCTGTTACATTCATGTATTTAAATCTTAATTTGTTACTGTTATTTTTCATTTCCATTTGATTTTTATAATTTTCACTTCTCCGCTGAAATCTTGTCATTTAAGATTTTATAATTCTGTTATTGGAATGTGTTGTAGGCCTGTATTTTTCTTGGATTTCAGTTAATTCTTGTTTTACTTTTATAGAATCCCAGACATTGTGTATAAAAACTGTAGTGATAACCTGATGCTTGGGATAATGTTATCTTCCTCTTGAAATAATTTATTTTGCTTTAGTAGAATGTTAGATTTGGGGAAGCTCATTTTACTACAATCTGTCATTAAACTGATTTGGGTCTGAGCATCAGTCTATGAGAGGGATGGTCCATTTTTACTTACCTTTACGATTAGGATATATAGACCTAGGAATCACAACTGCAAGTCCTGGGTGTTTATTAACGTCTCAGCATTTATTGAATCAGAGCTCCAATTATTGTCTTAACGACCCTATAAGAATACTGGGAACTCTTCTTAGCTTGTTATCCTCTCATCTGCTGTTTGTGATTCAGAAAATACGTCTGTGGGACAAGTTGTGCCAAAAGCCTAGATCGTCTCTTGGTTTCAACTCTGGGTTCTCAGCTTCTTAAATCCCAGATCCCTTAAATCCTAGATCTCCAATACCTTCAAATGGATGATGTTTTAAAATTTTGGCTTGCTTTTGTTATGTTCTCTGTAGGATGCTTGGGCTGTAAGACCTAGTCCTTAACTGCTGGAAATGGAAACCCTCTCATATTTTTAACTACCATCAAAATCAGTCTTTCTCTATATAGCTAACCTTTCTCCAATCATCAGATGTGTATTTCAACTGCCCAATAGATATCTCTAATGTCTCGTGGTTATCTCAAACTCAACTTATCTAAAACAGAATGTATCATTTTGACCAATCCTACTGTGTCTTCTCATTTTGTATCAATGCAGATGTCACCTAATCCAGAAACTGGAAGTTATTTTAGATTCTTTTCTTCCTTCATACCTTAAGTTTAATTAGTTAACAAAGCTAAAACTCACCCTTTTTCACTGCATGTCTGAATCATTACAATAGTTATCCATTACTCTTTTACACTCTAGTTGTTCTTATCGAATTTGTCCCTTCTAATGCACTCCCCCTATTAAATACTTTTTCTTCAAATGTAAATCCAAGCCTATTATTATTATTTCCTTACTTAACAACTCTTCAATGGCTTATCACTGTCTGCAAGATATAGTGCGATACTTTAGTCATTGATCTTTCACGATTTGACTTATCATGGCCTTGTACTACCTCTCCAACTTTCACTCTTGATCTACTCCTCCCTGTCATAATGCCAAGCTTCACAAAGCTGTAGTCCCTCTTATTTCTCAACAGAAGGATCATTATCTCTTCTGTTACTTCATTTCTTTCATGCTTCTGTTTATACATGTATCATGCTGCATAGCCTTGATGTGCTACTTGTTTCTTCCCTTGAAATAACAACTTTTTGGGGTGAGGTACTGTGTTAATCTTTAATAAACATGATTTTATTAGTCATTGGCACATAGTAGACAATAAATATGTGTTGAACTGATAGACCTGAGCTAAGCACTGAAATTATTAGAACTATGAAATCTTAATTTATAATATTAAGATAATGATTGATGTAGCTTCTTGAGAGACAAGGTAGAGCAAAGGAAAACCAGTAGCATATTTAAAAGAGAGCCACATGTACTCACTGGCATGGGTAATACCGCTGAGCTCGGCTTTCTGAAGTTCTGTTCCATATGAAGGGGCAGAGGGGTGAATCTGAATTCAGAACTTATCCTTGGAAAATTCTCATTGTGGAAAAGCAGACTGCTTGCTTTAAAAAGCAATTGAACAGATGATCCAAGCAATGATAAGAATTAAGAAGCAAGGGGAATGAAAGAGAAGGAATACAGCAGAGACTTTCAGGGCAGAAAGGAACTTTAATGAGAGAAGTCAATGAGGGGACTATACATTGGATGCCTTTTGAGTCATACTTGGTTCAGGTAGAAGCTAGTCTAGGTAAAAGAACTCAGATTGAAATGTACTCTTGTGGGAACATTAAGTTATTTAAAGATTTCCTGAGAATTGTACAATATCATGCTCCAAGTCTTCATAGCCTGTACTCCAGAGACAATTACAAATCTTTTTTATGGTCTCTTACAAAAACTCCATTAGGGAGAGTTGACAGCTATTCAGACAGAGTACCTAAAAAATTAATTCTTCCTTGTCATAATATCATATTTAAATAGGGAAAAGCTTTCCACTTGGAGCCTATGAAAATATGTGCCGAGAAATTTCTTAGATACTGAGGAGAAAAATCCAACTTCTTCTGTTATTTTCTTTTGCTGAAATTCCATGGGCTTTGTAGTAGCCTTGTTATACAGAGAAATCATTAGGCCTGCACCAGGAAAAATCTCACATTTCTAAGGTTTTTAAAAAGCGCTCTCAGCCTCCTCTGTAATAGTCATAAGAGCATCTTCATTACGATGACTCTGAAAAAAAAATTAACGTCTTATAAATCATGTTTCTTAAAGTCATACATGTAACTTAGTTTTTTAAATTAGTTTTTTAAAGTACTTTTAGTTTTTTAAAGTACTTAGTTTTTTAAAATATATAATACTGATGTTTATAGAATAAAATATTAAAGTGCCATTTGTCCTCTGTCTTATCTCTACCGCAGCCCACTCCCTGAATTCCTACTGG
Source organism: Pteropus medius (assembly GCF_902729225.1). Taxonomy (NCBI): domain Eukaryota; kingdom Metazoa; phylum Chordata; class Mammalia; order Chiroptera; family Pteropodidae; genus Pteropus; species Pteropus medius. The sequence continues at coordinate 2,726,568 of NW_024356248.1, forward strand.
ACCACTTATGACTCTTCTAATAAAAATATTCATGGTCTTCTTGAATATGAACAGTTGCCAGCATCCCAGAAATCACCCTGTTGTGACATCTCCCAATTATTACCTATTCTTTCCCTTCAAAAGGAGCTGCCATTTTGACTTTTAGGTAATTTAGCCTTTCTTTTCTTCCCTTTTTTACTAGTTAGCTTGCATCCTTCCCTACAAATAATAGTTTAGCTTTCGTTTTGCCTGGTTTCAAACTTCATATGAATTTGGAATCATAAAGTATGCATTCTTTTGAGTCTATACATAACATGAACTATCCAAGATTCATCCACGCTGTTAAATGGAGGTATAGTTCGTTTTATTACCATGCAATATTTTATTAGAGTTATATGCCTCAATATATTCACCACTCCCCCATTTGTATTGTTTCTATTTGGAGGCTATTATGAGTAACGCTGATATGTACATAGATATGTATGTAATCTTGGTAATGTGTACACACATTTCTGTTGGGTATACACTACAGAACTAAGGTCTGAAATTACTAATAGGGTATCCATGTTTTAACTTCTAGTACATAATCTCAATGTCGTTGCATAATTTATATTCCACCTGGGAGTGTGTGACAGATTTCTTTTATCCACAGTCATTACCATCACTTAGAATTGTATTTTAAAATTTAGTCATTCTGTTAGGCACTTAATATCTCACTGTAGTTTTATTTTAATGTTTTTATTGAAATGGTTTGGTTTATGTCTAATACTTTGCTATTTGTTTTCTGTTACATATCTTTTATGTTCATCCTTTATCTGCTTTTTTTAAAAAATTAAATACTTTAGGTGTATCATAATTTCTTCATTGATTTTTATACTATAATTAAAAAATTTTTTCTTAGTCATTGGTTTAGGAATTACAATATACATCTTAATCTACAATAATCTGCTTCAGATGAATGTCTATTTAATTCAAGGAAAATATAGAAACTTTGTTTTCATGTAGCTTTATTTCTTCCCATTCATTTATGCTATTATTGTCATATATACCTACATATGTTATACATCCAAAAAATATAGTGTTATAATTATTGCTTTTATATTTTATCTCTTTTAAAATTTCATATTTTATCTCTTTTAAAATTTCAGAGAAAAGGAGAAAATACATATCTATGGAACAGGGGTTGGCAAGCTATGGCACCTGGACCAAATCTGGACCACACTTTATTTGGTAAAATTTTACTGGAACAAAGCCATGTCCATTAATTTATGTATTGTCTGTGACTGCTTTCATGTTATACGGTAGAATCTTAAGGGTGATAATAATAGGACCTTAAAATAAGGAGATTATCTTGGAATATCCAGGTGGGCCCAGGGCAGTTGTGCGACTGTCATTTAAATCAGTTAAGAGAAGCAAGTACAAAAGATATATTTATACTGGTTTTTGTAGCCATCTAGATAAATTACCTTTACTGATGCTCTTTACTTCTTCATGTGTCTTTGAGTTCCATCTGCTATCACTTCCTTTCATTCTAAAGAAGTTCCTTTAGTGTTTCTTGTAAGGCAGTTCTGCTAGCCACACATATATATATTTTTTCATCTGTGTGTCTTTGTTTCACCTTCATTTTTAAAGGATAGTTTTAAAGGATGTAGATTTCGTGCTTGATTGTTTTTTCCTCCAGTACTGTGCCATCTCACTACCTTCAGGCCTCTACTGTTTGTGATGAAAGACAGCGTTTATCTTACTGTGGTCGCTACAGTTGTATACAGAGTCCTTTTTCTTTTGCTGCTTTCAAGATTTTCCTTTTTTATCAGTCTGGCTCTGAGGTGTCTAGGAGTGAATCTCTTTGTGTTTATTCTAATCGGAAATCATTGAGTTTCTTGTATGTATAGAATAATATTTTTCATTAAATTTTGGAAAGTTTTGGCCATCATTTCTTCAAGTTTTTTTTTTTTTTCCTGTTCTCCCATTTTCTGGGACTCTTGTTATGTCTATGTTGGCACACTAGATGGTGTCCCAGAGATTTCTGAGGTTCTTTTCATTTTTCTTCTTTTTTTTCCTTCTGTCCTTCAGACTCGAGAATCTATATTGTTCTAGCATATTTGCTGATTTCGTCTTCTGTTAGCTGCTCTTAAACCCCTCTAACGACTTTTTCATTTCAGCAACTATTTTTAAACTCCATCCAGGATTTCCATTTAGTTCTTTTTAATAATTTTTTAATTGATTTTCTTATTTGATGAGTCATTATCATCATCTGTTAACTTTAAACATGTTTCCCTTTAGTTCCTTGGAGGCTTTCTTGTGAAGTCCCACATTTGCCTTCCCCTCCCCACAGCAGACTGTATCTATTCTTTGCCTTTTCTGAATGTACGGGTCACTATTTCCTGTTCTTTGCATGTCATATTTTGCTGTTGTTGAAAAATGGATATTTTTAAATAACGTATTACAGTGACTTTGGATTCTGATTGCTTCATCTTCCCCAGGAGTGGTTGTTATTGCTGTCTTCTGTGACTTGCCTGTACTAATTTTGTGTAGTCTGTAGTATGTGGCCTCGGACTTCTACCCGTTGTCAATGAATCAGTGTAGCTTAACGAACGTATTAAAAGTTTAGGCCGTCTGTAAATCTGCCCCAGCTTTTGCTTTGTAAGGCCTCTTATTCCACCAGATGTGAGCAGCTTATAAGGACTCTCTCCAGTCTCTTTAGTGCACATTTATAATCTTCCAGACCACAGGGAATAGGTAGGATAGCATCAAGGCCCACTTAGGCTTTCTTGTTTTCAGAATCTCCCCGTTAAGTTTTTAGATGATGGCCAGTCAATTTCTTGCCCTAACAAGTATTGTAATCTCAGTTATATTGGCTTTTTCAGATTGTTTGCCACTGAGATCACTGTTGTTATAAAAACACCCCTGGATGTGGAACTGTCTGTGTTCTGCTCCAAATAAATCAGCCCTCTCTCACAGTGAGGCTGCTGCTCCTCACGGTGTGGCCCACCCAGACAAATTGCTGCAAATGGAACCTAGGGGCAGTGGCTGGGAAAAACTGGAGTGGCACTGAGCTAATACGTCACAGACATCCACTGTTCCTATAGAAAGAAGTTCAGTACATTTTCTTAAATGCTTCTCAATTCGTTGTATGCTTTGGTCAAGGTCCAGAATATTTAAATGGTTGTTTATTGACAGTTTTGTCCAGGTTTATTATTTCTTTTTAGAAAGATTATGCCATATCCTCGCTCAGGCATTCTCAAGCCCCACCTATTCCCCATTCTTAGAAAACTCTTTTCCCATGTAGTCTTGTTACTTCGGTACTTCAGTTCCTGTTTAGAGGGGTTTTCCCTTATAATGCTACATGAAATAATCTTTGCCTTATTGCCCTACTCCATTTTATTTTACTCTGTAACACTTTTCCATATCCTAAAATGATTACGTGTGTGTGTGTATAAACTTTCTCCCCGCTGAAATGCAAGCTCCCTGATTATCTTATTAACCACTGCATCCTTAATGCTTATTACAATGCTTTAGTAAAAGTAGCTCCTCTATAAATATTTGTGAAAAAATGTATAAATGGTGGATTATCTCATTTTAAGCTTGTGAGAAAATAATCATGCTTATAAACTTTTGTGGTACTGTGAATTATTACAGCATTTTGGATTAAACTTGCAATTACAATTGACCCTTGAATAACATGGGTTTGAACCATGTCGCTCAACTTATATATGGACTTTTTTCAATAAATATATTGGGAAATTTTTTGGAGATTTGCAATAGTTTGAAAAAACTTGCAGATGAACTGCATAGCCTAGAAATAGTGAAAAAGTTAAGAAAAAGGCGTGTCATGAATGCATAAAATACAGATAAATTTTATCATTTACGGCAAAATATATAGAAACATATTATAAAAAATTAAAATTTATCGAAAGTTTTGCATACAAATTTATAGACTGTATGTGGCACCATTCACAGTGAAGAAAAATATAAACAAAGATGCAGTCTGAAATCAAAACTGCATAAAATTAACTGTAGTACATACTGTACCACTGTAATAACTTTGTAGCCACCTCCACCGCTATTGGGTGAGCTCAAGTGTTGCAAGTATCTGCTTAAAGCACCATGTGATGCCAGTCATCTCCATGTGAGAAGTTCATCACTCCAGCAAGAAGTGTATCACAGTAAAATGTGATCTCTTGTAGTTCTTGGGTATTTTTCATCATATTTAATGCAATACAGTGAACTATATATAACACCGTGGGACACATTCCAAGCGCCACTAGTGATGCTGGAAGCGCTCCCAAAAAGCAGAGAAGTCATGACATTACAAGAAAAAGTCAAATTGCCTGATATGCACCATAGACTGAGGTCTCCAGCTGCAGCTGCCCATCGTTTCAAAACAAATGAATTCAGAAGGATCATCGTTAGAAAAGGTAAGGAAATTCATGAAGTGGTAGCTGCAGCTACACCACCAGGTGCAAAACCTTGTGCTTTCTGTGAAATACCTTTTTATCTCGTATTGAAAATGTAGCTTTTATGTGGGTGTAGGATTGCTATAAGAAAGAAATCCCTATAGACTCGAATATGATTCAAGAAAAAGCGATATGACAACTTAAAGCAAAAAGAAGGTAAAGGATCTAAAGCTGGAGAATTTAATGCCAGCAAAGAATGGTTTGATAATTTTAGAAAGAGGTTTGGCTTAAAACATGTCGGATAACAGCTTCTGCCAACACAGGCCAATGAATTCCCAGACACCATTAAGAAAATCATTGAGGAGAAAGGATATCTTCTTGAACGGGTTTTGAATGCAGATAAAAGTGCTCTATTCTATTAAAAAAAAAATAAAAGCCATAAAGGACATTTATTAGTAAGATAATCGAGCCCCAGGATCTAAGGCAGGAGGGACAGGCTAACTCTACTGCTTTGTGCAAATGCAGTCACATTTATGATCAGGAAGGCCCTTACCTATAAAGCTGCTAATCCCGAGGCCTTCAAGGGACAAGATAAACACCAGCTGCAAGCCTTTTGCTAGTACGACAAGAAGTTCTGGATGAGAACCCCTGCTCTGGACTGGTTCCACTGATGCTTCTCCTTGAAGTCAGGGAGTACCCTGCCAGTAAGCGACTGCCTTTTAAAATTCTTTTGATATTGGCCAGTGACCCCGGCCGCCCTGAGCCCCGTGAGTTCAACACCGAAGGCGTCGAAGTGATCTACTTGCCCCCGAACACGATGTCTCTAATTCAGTCTCTCGATCGGGGGGTCAAAAGGACCTTTAAGGATCATTACACACGGTCTCTATGGAAAGGACGGTCAACGTTATGGCGGGGAGCCCAACAGAGAGGCCATCGTGAGTGTCTGGAAGGATCACACCATCAACGATGCCATCTTTGTTACAGGAGAAGCTGTGAAAGCCATCAAGTTGAAACAGAAATTCCTGCTGTGTCCAGATGTTGTGCATGACTCCACGGGGTTTACGATGGAGCCGATCAAGGAAAAAATGAACGAGATCATGGATGTAGCAAAAAAGGTGAGGGTAAAGGGTTTCAAGATAGGGATAACAGAGAAACCCAAGAGTTAATAGCGCACTAGAGGAATTAACAGAAGATAACTTGATAGAGATGAATGCCTACAAACCAGTGCCAGACGATGAGGAAGAGGACATAGAAGATGCAGTGCCAGAAGACAAATTGACATTAGACAGGCTGGCAGAAGGGTTCTGATTATCTGAGAATGCTTTTGACTTCTTTTACGACATGACCCCTTCTGTGATATGGGCACTGAAACTCAAGCAAATGGCGGGAGAAGGATTGGTACCTTGTAGAAACTTTTTTAGAGACATGAAAAAGCAAAATAAATCAGACATAAATTACGATATATTTCCATAAACTTCCACTAACTGTGCCCGCCTCGCCTGCCTTCCCTCCCACTTCCTCTACCGCTTCGGCCTCTGCCACCCGAGACGGGAAGACCAACCCCTCCTTTCCTTTCCCTCCCCCTGCACAGCAACCTCGATGTGAGCACAACACGGACGAGACTTTATGATGATCCATTTCCCTTTAACGAATAGTAAATAATCATCATGCCATACATACAGCTAATCGACTCATCTGCTGCACGTGTGTGTCATGTGCAAATCTAATAACTGTATGAGATGTTTTTTGAGTTGCCATCATCATCATCATCATCGCCTAAGTATTTGTCATGTAGAACATCATGTGCGAGACTTATGTGCAAGTGGACGGTCTGTCCTTCCACAGGCAGAAGGCGAGTGGTAGTCAACATAAAATTAATAATGTATTATTTTTCTTACTGTTTTACAACTTTGCTTTCAAAGAATTACATTACTGTACAGTATGTCTCTCTCATAATTGGAGAAACTGTATATCAGCCTATCATCACAGGTAAGTGGTTTAAAAAAATGTAAAAATGTTTCTAATACTGTATTATGAATATGGCTATAATAGTGTATGCCATAAAAATTTGACAATGATTCATTTGTTAGTGTATAGGCTAGGCTACTGTGAAGCAACTGTATCAATTACATTGAGCTACCATAATGCAATCATATTGCTGCTTCTTGTTGTCGTACCTAGAAATACGATTTTCTTTTTTATACTGTCTTTTCATTTTTAATGTCCAGTGTCAGTAATACATATAACACCTACAGTATTTTATATTATACAAGACAATATTGATGCAGGTGCTCACGGACCATTCATCTTGTAAACGGATGACAAACTTACAGTATTGATAAATGCAGTGCAGTACTGTAAATGTATTTTCTCTTCCTTATGATTTTATTAACATTTTCTTTTTTCCATCTTCCTTTATTATAAGAATACACTATATAATACATGTAACATACAAAATGTGTGTTAATTGACTTCATGTTATCAGTAAGGCTTCTGGTCAACAGTAGACTATTAGTAGTAAAGTTTTGGAAGAGGCGAAAGCCACATGAAGATTTTCAACTGTGCATTTGTGTGTGTGTGTGGGGGTGGGTGGTCAGCACCCCTCACCCCTGCGTTGTTCATGGGTCAACTGCACACTTCTAGAAATTGACTACCTACAGAAATACTAGTCTTACATGCAAAGTTATACGTATTGGATGTTCATTGCATCATTGTTTATAATTTTTAAAAAACTGGATAAAAGCTAAATATGCAGCAGTAAAGGAATGTTAAAATAAATTCTAAGGAAAAATATGATGCCATTAAAAGGCATTGTTTAGATATGTTTTATAATGGAAAGATTTTTATGGTAGTTGAGAAAAATGCAGCATGTGACTAAACGATGTATTATCACACAGGTAGTAAAAATGAAAACTCAGTGTCTTTTTGTGTAGATTTGCATGTGTGGGTGTGACAAGGACAACATTAAGAGGACAATAACTTTTTCCTCTATAATTTTTTCCTCTTTTACTTACAGTTTCATGTATTACTTTTGTAATTTTATAAACAATAAAGAAAAATAAAAAGTAAAGGGAGTTATTACGACATATTCCATTTTTGTTAATTCTAACCATATTGTATCAGTGCACTTCATCTCCTCCTAGAGCATGCGTACTAGACAGCCACATCTCTCGATAGGCCAGAGAGAGATAGACACTTACCAAATCGATACAACCGAAGATGGAGTACGTAAATGCAAGAGCTAATTCCAGAGGGTAGGAGAACAGTAAGACGCGTGAAACTTCCCTCCCGAGTTTCTGAAACCAGAAAATAGGGAGAAATCTTGCATTACTGATTTAGCATGTGCAAATATGTTCAAGGAAGGAGCTCCTAGTATGACAGTCAAGGAAAAGAAGGAAAACAGGAAGAAGAAGAAGAAATAAGCCTCTTCGGCCGTGGGATTTCCTGAGGCGCACCTACTCCTTTGCCTTCTGCTCTCTTTTCCTAGCTTTCATTCCTTCATCGTCCATCGTTTCCAATCTTGATCTTGATCACTCACCATTCTCGTCTCCCTTCTTACAACTCTTCATTTTCATTATTCCCTTCACTACAGAGCACTATCTCGACCCTTCAGTCAATAAGATTTGACTTTCCTGTCTCCAATGATAAGACGGCTACCAAGAGATTTTATCAAGCAATCCTCATGTATTGAAACCGCTATTATCAAAAACTAAAATAAATAAAATAAAAAAATAAAACAGCTATTATTAATTATAGACTTACTTAAATTTACGGGTGTGGTGATAAAAATCTCACATAGAAATCGCTAATGGAAGGATGAATAAATTAAAAGAGTTCGAAGCACATTACGCTGGCATATAAGGTGACTGCAATGCTGGAATAAAGCAAGCATTCCCTTCTGTTGCTATCTGAAAGATATTTTCAACTTTATATCAGGATGAGTGATAGTGGTACTACTCCTGAAAATAAATGTAGTTTTCGTGCTGGGTATGGAAAGACAAAAACGATGTTGAGACCTAGAATAATAATATCGTAATGCTCTCTCCTTCGATTCTTTCTCTTCTTCTTTGTTGGGTTTACTTACTATCATACAGATGAAATAAACTATGAGGCAGTAGGAATAAGACGGCAAGAATGAAATGGCAAAAAAAATTCTTGTTTTCTCAAGGTTTACATTCAAGTAGAAAAGTAAGGTAACATATAATAAGGTTAAATATGTCAAAATGGATAAAAACCTGGTTCAATAACTATAGAGGACAGGAGGTTCACCTAAGCCATTTATATCCAGCAGGGCTCCGTCAAGAGCTAGGACCATTGAAACAAGAGTAGGACGGAGAAAAGTGAAGCCACATTCGAGGCAGCTTCAGCTTATTTGATTTCTGTAACCTTTCTTGTTCCAGAAAGAAGAGCGCAAATTAAAAGTGGGACAAAATAATTAAGAAATGAAGACATAAAATGGAACGAATAGTAAAGCTAAAATACATACATGATCTATGGTTTGATAATGTGAGCAAAAAACTGAATGCAAGAACGAACATTTATCATTTGAGAAAATGATAAAACAAGTTTAACTCAGGTATAGTGTTCATTCATGTATGTTAACAGTAAGATAAAGAAAAGACTGTAGAGGGTTCAAAATAACAAAGTAAAGAATTCTGATTTGATTTTGTTGGCAGAAACGTGATTGTAATATTTTAGCTGGAAAGTACTTGTGACCTCTTAGCTGGCGAGATTGTATAGTAGTTTTGCCCCCTTCCATTCCTTTTCCTTTTCCTTTTTCCTTCCTTCCTTCCTTCCTTCCTTCCTTCCTTCCTTCCTTGATGACATTGGTTAACAAAATCCAGTAAGTTTCGGCTGTACACTTTAACAGTAAGGCATATCTACATTCACACTGCGTGTTCACCTCCCATAGTTAGATTTCTGTCACCACATATCTGATACTCTTTACCCCATCTACCTCCCCCCTTTCCCTTTCCCTTACCCCCACCCTCTGGTACCCTATTCCTTAATTTAGATGTTAGAGTTACTCTCAAGCTCTCCCCCTGAAAGTGGCGAGATGTCTGCCAGAGACGTTCAAACGGGAGAACGGCAGAGAGTGACTGAGTTATCGGTACGCGGTTTCAAGCCTCTGAATCCAGGTTAAGTCATTAACTGCCCCTTTTTTTGTGCTTAAGTCAATTTGGATTGCATTTCCTGTCACTTACAACCAAGAATCCCAATTAATAAAAATTTAAGTAAATAATAAGCAGCATTTGGTAATTGGGAAGACAGTGGAAAGAGAAGGGTGAAGGGTTACATCAAATAAGGGAGCCTTTAGGAAAAGAAAGGGGGTTAGAGATGTAGGTACAAGTTCATTTTGTGTAACTAATCACAGCAAACAAAGCTGAAGCATGTGTTTGGGAGACTGTGAAACTGATCATTGATACTGAGTTCAGGTCAGATAAATACAGTCTACACTGGTTTGTGATAGTGTTTGCAAAAGGCAGGTCTTGGCGATTATGCCATATTATCTTAAACTGATGGTTATAAGCTTATGGACAAGAGTGGGAAGCTAAAATAACTTTAATAACTGTACTCTTAGTAATTTATTCCCCCTTCCTGTCTCTGGCTCCTGAATTAGAAGATTTCTAGATTGAATTTCTAGGGAGAGTGGAGAATTTTCTTACAATTTATAGGGAAAATCTGATGTATGCTTATTTAAATCAATGCATCATTCATTACACGCCATCTGTTTTGGGGTACTGGTGCATCTTCTCATCATCTCATTGTTCTCTAGGCTTTTTTTCCATGCTTGTATTCCTTCCACTGACAGTACCCTGTACAATATACTTGCAGTTATGGCGTTGGGGTACATGAGGGGGTGCAGTGAGCAGGAAGTTTATCCCTCACCTACAATGACTCTTCTACTAATTAGAATTATATTTGAATTAACACTTTCAAATTGTTGTTTCGTTCTGTTGTTCAGTAACAGAGGGGCTCCACTCCGATCTGATCTCGTTTTAAATGGAAGACTTTCGTTATGTGTTGCTAGTCTTTTGCAACATTAATAATGTGCAATTCTGAATTTAAAGCCGACACAAGTGAAATAAATCTATCCTGATATCAGTAAAGATATTCACATTTATTATTTGAGGAATTAAAGCAGAATTCATATGAAACACGAAAATAGGCTGTGTATGGAAAACCATGTATTAAACCAGAAATTTCTAGATATCTACAATTTCAACTGTATGCATCAACAGCAGAATTATTTGTTGATCTTGGCAACGGTTTTAAGGTCTAAGATTACACTTTACTTCCATTAAGAAAATCATCAGCGATCCTATGCTTAATGCAGATATTTTTACCACTGAAGCCTTCATATTATTTACTTACTTTATTTTAATTGAGCATGTCAAGAATTCAAACATTCTATTAATATTTACAAAAATCATGTTAGAATTATTTTTTGAATTAGAACTTTCAATTGAGAGTCTACTATTAAATCAAAGAATTTTGTGAGGACCAATAGCCTTTTCTTTTTTTTTCACCTCCTAAGGCTTCACCACCTCTGAAAAGAATCATTTTGAAATTAAGATGTTCCTATAGAATTGGCCACTTACCGCTTGCCCATAATTCTTATATGACACAGAATGAAATTTAGACAATTCAGTTACTGTCAAAGCTACTGCAATAATTGTAGTGATTACACAGAAGATGTTCGTGATCAATGCTAGTACAACCTGTAAAGAAGATATAGGGTAAATTTATTACATTCAGAATAAACACTTTGATTAGACAGTTTGCTTTGCTGAAAAAAATCATCTGTTTAAAACTTTGATCCAGTTTCTGCAACTTTAGAAGTCTTGGTATGCTTGCCATAGAGTAAAATATTTTTCTGGTTGACATGAGATCCAGTTAAGTCTGGAGAAAGCTCTAAAATATCATCATACCAATAAATGTATATCTTCCATTTGGGTTCAAAAATATTGTAATTTACAATTTTCTGAGTCAGTTGGAAGAAACCTTGTAAGAAATAACTTGAACAAAAGAAGTGCCACTGCAAGAAGAAAAAGAAAAAGATGGAAAATGGCTATTTGTAGAAATAAGCCAAGTAGGAATTAATGATTTTTAATCCTGGGCTTTCATTTTCTAGGAAAAATCCATCAATACCTTTGGACTAGTTTTTTTTTTTTATCTGTACAACTATGAGATAAGATGAATTAATTTCTAAAACATCATTTGTCTCTAAGATTCTAAGATATTTTTCTTCCCAATATCTTTCAACCTATATCATAGATGGGTCTTTATTCCAGATCTGTCCTCTATTTCATTACAAGATACAATCCAGTTCCCGAACCGGATTGTAGGAAAATGAGTTTTACAGCAGTATTACATCTGTATATAAAGGCGTTAGGTCCTATTACAGTTTTTCCTAACAGTAAAGTTTATACACCTATATTAAAAGAAGGTAGAATACTAAACCATAAAAAGCTATATTTAAATTTAGAAACCTTTACATAATCATGGTTCTAACTAATATAGTGTGCCTGTCTACATTTAATTATGTGCTTCTGCATTTTTTCACTTAATTCCTTCATTTATTCTACAGGTGGGGTAGAGTCATTCATTGTTTAAATCCTCGCCATCTTTTCATTAAAACCTATTTAGCTTTGCGACAAGTGGTCTTGAGGCTACTCTGAATATTGCAACTTACCAGGCGCTGAGATGGATGCTTTGCTACTCTTATTAGGAAGACTCCTGAAATGATAAACTGGATATAAAAACATATATTTATAAATATTCATTGATAATGCTTAGCAACTTAAAATAGCAAGAGTAACAAAATACAAAAAAAATTTCATTGAACCAGTCACGACAAGTTTCTATCATTTAGTAACAAACTGAAAGGTCATAGTAGGGTCACTAACAACAGATATATATATATATAGGGGACAGTGGGCGGAATTCAGGTCATGGTATATGCCAAAGATGACTTACACAATTCTGAATCAGGGACCAAGTTTGCTTATGTCTCTGTGTGCTTTCTGCACTCATTCAATTATTACTTCTAATGCTGTCCTTCCTAATGAAATGATGCCACTGATTATATTTACTGTATACACATCTAGATGTGAAAATGTGGTCTGTGAGTCTCTCCAAATTGTTTGTACAAAATATATTTCTTAAATGAGACTGCAGCAGAATTAAGACAACAGGTGCTATTCATGTTTTTGTCTTTGTCTTTGTTTTTAAAGTTCTGTTATTTTGTACCAGGCTACTTTGTCTATTTCCCAGAAGTATAAAGCAACGCCATATTTTTTGAAGGTTGCCTGCACAATTCGCTGACATATTTCTTTTGTCTTATCAGTTTTAGTGACTTTGATGAAGATCCAAGTCAAAGGCTAATTGGTGAAAAAATAGGATTCATGATCTAAATGAGAAGTTTTGCGTTGGATTAAATTTAATAGAATTTTTAGATAATTGATTCTAGGAGCTAAATATGCTATTTTTATTATATGAACAATTAAACACTGAGGGACATGAATCATTTATCTGGGTTTTGTATGCACAGTCACTATTTTTCTCCTAGTGTTTTCCAATACAATGCTTTGACATTTGTGAGCCAACGGATAAAGGCAGGGTATCTCCTAGGGGCCACTGCTTTCACTGCAGCCCCCTCATGTGGTGGCCATCTTATCTCCTATGGCCCTCCGACCGTTAGTTGTAAACTTGGGTAAGTGGTCTCCTTGCTGCTATTGTGAGTGCCAATCATTGTCTCTCCTCCAGCTTTGAACCAAAGGTCATCGGATTCTGTCACCCACTGACCCTCCTGGTTGAAGTCATCTATTGATCCCTTGCTCGCTGCTCTCTTTCTAGGTGATTATAATTCTTGTCTCTTTAACTCTCTAACACCTCTTAATCCTTGGTAATTTCAATATTTCCATATGCGATTCTTCTAATACCCTGGGCTTGTGGTTCTTTAATTTATCTCCTCCAAGCCTTTGACTCCATCCTATTGCAGTGGCTCACTCCCATATGCATTCTCTTGTCCTTGTTTCTGTCAGTACATATAACATCTTTCAAATCGCAATCTCAGGCACCCCCCTCTGACCTTCTATCTTTCCAGCTCATACCCTGTAGTATCATAACTCTAACAACCCTTTAACCCCATCTGGATCTATAATCTGAGCTCCTCGCCTCCCTGTTATAGTCTCTTCTTCACTAGCTTAAATTCCATGGTCAACCACTACACTTACTTATGTAGACTTTCAACAACTTTGCACCTTTCTCATTTGATCACAGTTCAAAATCCTGATTAAATGCAGTTGTTCTTGCTGCGTGCCTGCGCCCAGGCAGCCAGTCATGGCCTGAGAAAAATAAACAGCCATCTTGACCCGTCTCACTACAAGCTGAAGTGAGCCCTTAATGCTGTGTGAAAGCCAAACTACTTTTCCACAATACACGCACTCCCTTTTCCTAGATGACTACTTCATATGCTCTCCTCTCTCCTCCAACAACCAAGCCATTCTCTCATTCTCACTCTCAGCTCGTGATCCTGCCTTCTAGTTCACTGAGATATTTGAAGCCATTGGAAGAAAAGTTCCACAAGCTCCCAACATCCCATCTACTTATCTATCAGAATTTGTCTCCTCTCTCTGTTCCTCCACCTTTCTCTCCTGCTGCCTACCTTGACACTATTTACATTAAAGGTGGATGATTCTTTGTTGTGGTGGCTGTCCTATGCATTGCAGGATGCTTAGCAGCATCTGTAGTCTCTGCCTACTAGATGCACACCCCTAGCTCCCAGCTGCGAAAACCAAAATTGTCTCAGACATTACCAAATGTCCTCAAGTGGCAAAATCATCTCTAGTTGAGAACCATTGCTAAAGACGAACTGTCCATGCTCTTAGCTATTTGTGTATTAAAATTCATCATCTTGCCTACACAAGATCCTAATAATCCCTCCCTCCCACCATTTATCTCATATCAAATTTCTCTCTTCTGATTCAGTCACCTCAACATAAGACATGGTATTTCCAACTTACTGAAACAAACTCTCTCTTAACCCTGATTTCCCTAGCTAGCATCTCATTTCTCTACACCACAGTACACCGAAGTCCTTCAAGGAGTTGTCTGTATTTGCCATCAATACTTCCTCTTCTCTCATTATCTCTTAAACCAACTCCAGGCAGCCTTTCGCCCCCACCGTTCCATTGAAACTACTCATCGAGTTTACTGCCGGCTTCCGTATTGCTAAATCCAATGGTGGGCCCTTGCCTTATTTGACAAAGTAACAGAATTTAACATAGTTGATCTTTCCCTAATTTTTCGTTCACTTGGTTTCCGGGATGCTACGTTGTCTAGATTTTCCTACTATCTTATGGCTATGTAGAAACCGCAGAAGAGTGCAAATGATGATAAATTTAGATAATGTGTGAGTATAGACTTATTGTGTGAGGAAGCAGAGGTAAGTCTCCTAAATATGCTAATGGATATTATAGTTACGATTCTTAATTCTTCACATACCTAAGGACAATCTAACTTATGGTTGTCACTGTGTATTTACTCTTGTAGCTACATCTTTTGTAATAGTGCTAGTAAATTAAAAGTGCTCAAAAAATATTTGTTGAAAAAAAGGAATTTGATTTTAAATAAATTATCAACATGGGATTTTGTTACATGATTCTCCTGAAAATGTTGTTTAGAAACTTCTCCCTATCTTCCATTAGCAGGATATATATTATTTACTGAATGATTAAATCATATAAATGCATTCTACTCACAACAATTCCCCATAAAGTACATCCTGTTCTGTAAGTTATAGGTTCATATATCCCAAAGGTTCCTTTAATCTGTCCCATATACAAAATCAATATGAAATACCACATAAAAACATGAAAGATGCCAATCAAAATCTGGATAGCCTGTGAGAAGAAGAGAATGCTATTAGTACTGAAACCATATAATTTATAACATCATTCCAATAAGTGTTAACTATAAGAAACATTCAATACTTTTACAAAAGTAAAATAGCAACAGACTTAACCACATATCTGGGATTGGTTCACTCCCAAAGAAAGCCCTAAGCAGGAAATACTGAGGTTTACCAAGTAGGAATCAGCCATACTTAGAGTATCAGACTGTCCAAATATAATTCTGGCCCATTTTCCCATAAGAAAGCTGACACTCTGACTCTACTACTGGCTATTCTCCCTCCCTCTTACGTAGTGGCATGAGAGAAGAATACTGAGGGCACTTCAGGGAAAATGTGGTTATTAATCTATTTGGATGCAGACAGCCATGTATCCAATATTTTCCTGTACGTTAGTAATTTATTAAGAATGAATCGCTTTTCAAAGCTTATTAAGGTTTGACTTATCATTTCCTTCATGCATACTTGGCATGGATTTTTTCACAAGCATGACGGGTGAGGTACAGTTCAACACAGGGACACAAAGAATAGCCAAAGTACACTTGTTTGCATGAAGTCTTCTTATTGGATAGGGGGGTGGGCTAGGGTAGGGGAATCATTACTCAACTTTAATGTGTAAGAAGATAATTATAATCCCAGTAAATATGTCCCAGTAACTTATTTCTGAATTCATATGTAAACTATTTCATATACTAAAGCACATTTTAATTACGCTTTAAAAATTGCAGTGTCCATTATCTTCATTTTCATGTATACTTTAATAGGAAGCTATATGTTTTAACTTTAATAGTCCAGCTCTCTGTAAAGCATATAAATGCAACTGTCTAATATTAAAAATGCATTTGAGAGAATTTTTTTTTTTTTTTGTATAGAGAGACCAGTTTTGGGGTAACTATCTTGTGCATTTTTATAGATTGAGAACTTAAGATTTCCTTTCCATCAAATTTGGAATAGCACTATTTTTAGAGGTTCTTTGGATTCATTGGGGGAAAAAATCCCCTACTAGATCACAAAATCCCCGGGGGCCTGGATGTTCGCTGTCTCACTGCTGTCTGTCATCAGCCTCTAACGTGGCGCCCAGTGCACAGCAGGCATCCGGAAAATGCCTCTTGTCAAGAACACAAATTCCACATGACTTTTCCCATTGCTAAAAGGAGTGACTGGGTTTGAAAAATAGTGTCTCCTTTCATATGATTGGCAATTGTTCTCTATAAAACTGTGACCTACCGATTTAGCCAAAGCTTGCCAAGAACTCCACAAGGAAGTAAGGCTGCTAGTGTGTGGAGAAGAACAAGATGGGTTTTCTTATTTTAAAATGGTCCTTCAATAGACTAGTGGTTACCAGATGGTGGGGGCAGGCAGGGGAGGTAGATGGGAGGAAAAAAATTTAAATCATTTCAATTAAAAAATAAATAAATAAATAAAAATAAAAAATAAAATAAAGTGGTCCTTAACCTAAAGCCAATGAATGGGTTCCAGAAGGACATTGTCCTACCCCAGGAAAAAAAAAAATGAGTGCAAAAGATTATGATATAGACATGAGTCTGAGGAGAACGTTCAGAGCTTTTTTCTTATGTCGAAAGGGGTCTGTGACTTCAAAGAGGTTAAGAACTTCTGCTGGACAGTCAGGCAGGCGACAGGGAAAACTGGTCTGCACAGCAGCCAAATTCAAAGGAAAAGTTCACATCCAGTGGAAAAGTTTTTCTCCTTCAGATGGGAAAGAGCATGATATTCATTGATTCCTTAGTGTTTTTATTAAGAGAGCTACATTAATTCTGTTTATAGCTTAATAAAAGAGACCAATTAATAATCATTCTACTGCATAGACATCAATACAGGAATTAAAAGGGATCAGCAATAGATATCTCCCAGTTAATTCCTCTTTTGAATTTATCTATTACCCTGTGTATGTTGGTTTAGTTGGTATGCTTATATCTAAGCAGATATTAGTTTATGAAAGGGCATGAGATGCATCAAAATTTGTAGATTAAAAAAAAAAAACATTAAAAAAAAACACAATTTTTACCCTTTCTACTTAACCCAACCTGCCAATTTCCAGATCTGCCCTTTTCGAGATCCAAGAATGTTCCTTATTAAGTCAAAATAGTGCATGATCCTGAATTTAGCCAAAGTGAAGTATTACTTACACCTAACACGAGTGCATCCGCTGAAGAGATTTTTGAACACACACATGGAGCCATACTACCAGCATTTCCGTTAGATGATTACGTCTCTAATCTTTATGATATCTTTATTAGCAAACTTCTACAAAACAATACAAAACATATATACATGCTTAGCTCAAAAGAAAATACTTAAGTTTGACTCTTTCCTTATTTTGCAACCACCCTCCCAAACTCAGAAACAATTGCTTTCATCTTTCCATACTTTCATTTTTAGCGGCATTGGCTTGCGTCCACCTGTCCTCAGTAAGAGTCTCCATAACTGAAAAGCCTCTCTATGACTAAAAATATTGGTATATTATAGATATTTTCTGTGAGTTGTGAACAGTGTATCTCTGGATGATAAAGTAGAAAGAACACCTAGAGAACAGTGTTAGAAAATTTTCCGTAAAGCTTTCAACAATTCATTGACAATTAATAACTAATTCAATGCAATTCATAATGCTGCGTTTGCATTTTCAAAGCCAAATTCTTGCACTTAAGTTCATCATGGGCTTGTAATTTTTTTCTGACATATACCTGCTACCTAGTTCCTCTTTCTACATGAAATAACTTTTTCTTCCATCAGACAGCTTATCGAAGTTGCTTCCACAATCCTAAGGGCTTCTACTGTTTCCCACCCCCCCTGGTATTTCTTGCATTTCTCCCTGCTGATTAGATCATTTTCTTATTTATATTAAGATAAAAACTAGGCTAATAATTGTATCCGCTTATGGGAATTTATCCTCTCGTGGATCAGAACTTAAACTGTTCTATATCTTCTAACACGTAATATTTAGGGCAGTAACATGAGTGATGGATAATCTTAAAACTTGAGCCTTGGTCCTTTCAGAAAGGAGAGAGTTTGACTAACTGACCTTTCGTTCCCTGCAACCTTAAAATCTCATGACTTGATTATTTTCATGAGTCTTCGGTTTCTAAAATCGATTTTCTGAATGTCTCTTAATTCTATAAAGTATAGAGACAGAAAAAGCTAGGTAAGAACACAAGAGATATTGATAGCAAATAGAGAAAACAGTATGTTAACAACAAGTATAAATAATAAGCTTTATATATTCAAACACTACCTTTGAGAAATACCAAAGGCCTATATGTAATCGATCACTCAGTTATGCTTAAATAAAAGACGTAGTATTATAGAATTCATATATAGAGGGTAATGAGGAAAAGCCATATCTAGATTGCTATTATTTCACTTCTCAGATGAAAAAAATAATCAAAATAATAAGCCCTTTTGTGTATATAGAAAAATTCTTTTCACGTTCACAGTTGAAAAGCAACATGAGAGTCTTGGGAAGTAGAATATTTATCGCCTCCAACAAAACCACCTCAATGAAGTATTCATTAAAATGCTAAGAAAAAGAAAAAGTGTTTAAAACCTTCAGCTTAACTGATGGAAGGAGAAAACTAAAAAATGCTACAATATATTTCTGGAATAAAACATAGTTAGAATTGAAAACAAAATTCTACATGCGGTTACTCTACAACCCAGATAAGCATCTCATTTTTGTAAAATAAATAAATAAATAATAACAACATACTTTCTGGTGATCTCATCACTAATTCAAAAAGCAGCTGCAGGACAGGCCCTTAGCCCTTATTGCCAACCCTATCCTTAATCGCTAACCTTGAGTTACATAGAAATTCTGGAACGGTCAAGTTTCTCACATCTAGAAACCACTTTTCTATCTTCAGCATCTTTAGTAGCGATACAGTGCCTGTCTTCAAATTCTTTAGCAGCCCTGCAGGAGCTGCTCCCTTCGGATGCCTCCCTTCCCGGTTCCCCCCCTTCCCGGTTCCCCCCCTTCCCGGTTCCCCCCCCCACGCGTTCTGAACGCGCATGCCTATCTCCGTGTACTCTTAACTTCTGGTTTTCAGGACTGGCTCCCAAGGCCGCGTGAGTTCCCAGAAGTCAAGGAATTCATTTCTGTACGTCCAGAGCCAGTCCTGGGCTGTGACCTAGAGACTCAAACTTGATGAGATAAAGCCAGGGCCGGCATTGGGGGGCGGTATGAGGCCTAGCTTCTGCAGGGGTGGGGATGGGAGGAAGGAGGAGGCAGGAGAAGGGGGACCGGGGTCACCGAACCCTGTCTTCATCCTCCCTTATGGCTTTTAGCACTTAAGAAATCTCATAAGCAAAGCGACATCATTATTACCCCTCATTTTACTTGTTCAACGTCCCAAGGATCGAGTGTCTCCCGCTCAGGTCCAGGCCCAGGCTAAGGGGAGTCTCCTTGGGGGCTGGTCACCCTGCTTGGGAGTGCTCGCCTGGCACCCAGTGCTCAAGCCTGGCTGAAGAGGCAGATCTCAGCTGGGGGGACCCTCACGGCCAGATCCTCGCACCTTGCCCAGAGGTCATCACTTAGGTAGCAAGGAGCCCAGGACCCAGCTGGCCCTTAGGCTCCTCAGGCCGCTCAGGTCTCCAACGGCAGCGGGAGCTGCAGTGGCAGCAGCGTGGTCCTCGTGCGCCTGCGCGCCCACTCCCAGTGGGGCATGTGCGTGTGCGTGTGCGCAGACTCACTAGGGCCGGCTAGGTTACGTGATCTGATCCGCGCCAACTGCGGTGCGGTGCTGGGTGACTCCAGAAGTGGCTTCTCCAAACCTCCGTTTCTGATATTGGCCCTTCTGGTGCGTTTCTTGTACATACACATCTGCTCCTGCAAAGTGACCAGGATCGCTGATGAAAAGTAAGTCCTTCACCTTTTCTGTCCTCAAATTTTGGCCACAAATGCACTTTAGAAGCTGTAAATAATGAAAAGGCAGGTAGCTAAGTCAATGACTCACTTTTTAAAGAGGAACGTAAGTAGCCAAAGAAGAAAATTAGTGAAGGAAATATTTGGCAAGACACCAGAATGACTTTTTCATCCACCTGCTGAGGTGAGTTTACCTTTTAGGTTACACCTGGCATCAGTTTTCTATTTGATATGAATAGCGGTTAAAACAATGTTTATGAAGAGGTATGTAAAGAAGTAGAGGTAGCAGCTAGAAGATATGCAAGAATCGGATCTGAGGTAGATGAAGAAGTGGGAAAAACATAGGAATAAACTCAAGCAAACAACATAATCTTAAATTAACTGACAAGTACAGATTATCCTGTCATGCAACTATCATGATTTATGAGGCATTAAAATACCTGGGGAACAGACATTCTTTCAGCTGCTGAATGTTATACACTCTCATTTATTGGAGGATAATTTATATTGGTATTTTGGAAAAGTTAAGATTAAGGCTCATGATTTAAATATTTAGCGAATGACAGCTAGTGAGCAAAACATTCAGAAAGAGAGACTGACTTTTCTTTAAGAAATTGACTTAGTGCCACTAACCCCTGTCTTTGCCAAAGCTAAATTATGAGTATGTTTTAAAGCTGCCAGGATCTTTCATGATCATTTTATAGCCTGAAAATCAATTATTAACTTAATAAATTTACTTTTGCTGCACAGCCAGCTTCCTTACATTGTGACTCGAAAGCCCCCTGGTATCCTAGAGAGCTAATAACTTGTGTTTTCTGAGGAAGGAAGAAACTAAATATAGGATGCATTTGGGATGTTCAAAATGAATCCACTATATAAGATTTTATGCTTGCAGCATTGTTAAAATGAGTAGTCAGTCTCATTTTTCACACCGCAAAAAGCCTCAGCTTAAATACAAATTTGAGATGGTGGAAACTCAAATTTATTAGCATCTTTTGACTATCCAGAAAAAAGAGGGGCAAATCAATTGATGCTCTAGATATTGAGTTAGGGGACTCTCGGATGGGATTAAAAGGCAAAAGAGTAATGTTCAGGAAGCAAGTAGTAGTTTTATATCACTAACCCCCTCTCTCCCATCTGAGAGTCAGGTAGCTCCTTCTTAATGTGCTACAAATTTACTGTAGGGAAACGTTTTTGTTTGTTTGTTTTGAAGCTACAGATCTCTGATTAGGAATACTACCTGGCCTTGGGAGCTGGACTGCTTGGGTTCAAATCCAAGCTTCACTATTTGCTAGCTATATGTCTTAATGGCAAATTTTTAACCTCTCTGCCACAGTTTTCTCATGTGAAAATGATGCTAATTATAGTACCTACCTCGCAGGGTTGTTGTGAGCACTAAGTGCATTTAGTTTATATGTTTAGGATGTAACTATCACATAGAGTGGACTAAATATTTGCTATTTTTATTATTGCTGTTGCCGAAGTCAAATTAAAAATAGAATATGGAAATTTATTTAAAAAATCAAATTAGAAGGAAATGCTTCTCTTCCCTAAAGCAAGTGTTAGTTTTAAAGTCGATTGTATGGATATACAATGTGCCCCTCCTCCAGACATTTTTGGGGGTGCTATTTAGTTCCCAGGCCCTTAGGCCATGGAAGGCTTGTCTTTACTTTCATTGAGCTATTTGAGTTTCATGCTGAAGGACACAGTATTACTATTCACCCAAACTGCTAAATAGTTGGAACGCAGGCGGGGCAAGAAATTTGTAACTATGCGACTCTCACCTGAGATAATACATCTCTGTTTTCCTAGATCAGAAATGCTATTCTTATCTGCTTCTTCCTTGATTTTGATTTCTCTGCTTCCTCTTTCCCTATATATTTTGTTCCCTCTGGCTTTTTAAATAATTTTAAAGCTTCAAAAAGGGGTGTACTTTGTTATTTTCAAACCATTTTCACATAACATTATCTCGTTTGGTCTTCACTACGGCTCTACTGGAGGAAGCAGACACCCCAATTTTGGATCAACCTATCTGTCCTTTTCTTTAATTCCCTCCTTATCCAGTTCAGATTCCACAGTCCAATATTTTAATACTACTTCAACAATATCCTGAAGTTTTGTTTCCCGTGACCCCCTTTCTGTTATTTTATCATCCTCTCTAGCAAAATCCTAACCCTGGATGAAATAAAACAGGTGCTTTATCTGGATCCACATCCAAGCAGCCAAGCCTTGCTGAAGCAGTTTCTTCGTATATGAATTCATGACCACCCCCTCCGGATGTGCCCTCAGTGCAGCTAGCAGGCCTCCTCCGTTTCTCTGATCATGACTTTTTTTTTCCCCCATGACTTTTTCTCTATTTCCGTGACTTTCCCAGGATTACCCTTGCTGTTCAGTATTCCGACTCTACCCATCCCCCGCCTTGGGCATGTCCTCACTTCTGCTTTGACAAGGATGACACCAGCCACCGTAGTGGAGCCTCCTACATACTCGTTACCATCACTGCAAACCTACTGGTATCTGAAACAATGACATCTTTCGTTCTTTCTGTCACAGTCATGCCTCGTATATACACTTTTGGTTCTTAAAATGTACAATATCATTCATACCTTAGCTCTAATACAGTCACCATCTCTGTCTGTTATCTGGATTGTTCTCATCAGCTTTTAACCGTGTCCATGTTTCTCCCATTTCAAAAACGAAAAAGCCAAAAACCAAATAAAAACCCCTCAATGTACCATCCTTGTCTTACTGTTACCCCAATTACAGATGAGTTTAATGTACATGAAAACGCTCTGTAAAGAGTAAGGCTTTGTAGACATCCAGAAGGCAAAATGTTTAATGATATTCATGTACAACAAGGGCACTTGGGCATTTGCTTTTGAACAGAAAGGAGAAGAGGGGGTGAGTAAGGGAGCTCCAGCGAGCCGGGCTCCCTTCAGATCATCATCAAAGAAATTTTGTCAGTCCGCTTTGCAGTGTTTTGTCAGATCTGCTCCAGAACCAATATCAAACCAAAATGAATTTTAAAAGTATACCAAAAAAAAAGGGTTAGGTTCCCAGTAATATTTTATTGAGGAAAGGTTAACATTAACAGGACATTTTCTAACTTGAAGATTGTTGCAGAGTTACTATCAGTCGTCTGGCCCTTCCCTGGTGCCAACGTGTGTAGTGGCATGCAGGAAGGCACAGTGGCAAAGAGACACATACAGTTATCATTGGCGGCAGACGAAGAATCCATCTCAAACTCAGCGTTTGAAGATGAGCAGTCATCGTAGACAGTAGAGCAGCTTCTTGGGAACGTTCTGCAGAGTCGTTTTACCCCTATGAGATTGCACGATGCTCTTTTTTTCTTTTAATACCTAGCTGCATAAGCTGGGTGGCCGTCGATTCTTGCAGGCGCTATGGAAGACCGTGGTGTCGAGGGACTGGTTGCATACACATTTGGAGTAGCCAGGACAGACGGGGAAAGATGAATAAAACAAGCAATATTGTTAGTATAGTCCTATCCAGCCCCCGCCCCATCCCCACCCCTGCCCGGTCCCATCAGGGTTAAGGACAAAGAGCTCTCTCTTTGCTAAACCTATAGTTGCATTTAGCTGACATTTAAGTCTGTATTTCTCCCATATATATTCAGATCATTTTACAGAGAAGAGGCCCAGCTCACCCTGTTGATGCTGGTGATGGCTTGGCTAGCAAAATGTGATGAGCTACTAGCTATGCAGAACTACGAGAGAGAGGAAATAAGCAGCATGGCTGAAATTCCTTTCCTGGAAAGCCGAAATCGGGAATAAACATGCCGAAATTTTGCCTAATCAGGAGGGCCTCGAACAGGCTTCGAAAAGTTACTGACTCATCAAATGTGCTGTTGCTCATATGAACTTTTCTTGATTATTTGTCTGTTATCATCAAATGCTTATTTCAGGGGAATGTGAATTAATTTTGGATTTTCTTGTTGCAGAAGACTTTTTTTTTCATCAGTAGACTATTATTTAGAATCATTAGAAAAGAGATAGATTTTATTTTTTCTTTACAATGGTTTCTTGTTTTATAAAAATGTTACCAGCTCAAACAAACAAAAACAAAAAACAAGCACTATAGAAAAGAACCAATCATCCCAAATTCCAGTGCCTGGAAATAAGCAAAATTAACATTAGATGCCCATCATCCATTCTAGATCTCTATGTGTAGGCAGAAGGGAAATAGAAAATTGGATGAATGGAGAGGCAGCAAGGCAGAGGGAAAAAGAGGGAGGAAGAGTGAGAAACACCATTCTTTAGGAAAGGAATTATTTTGTATTTACTGTTTTGAAATAAAAATATTACTTCATCTTAAAACATATATAAAAAAATTAAGCAAATTAAGTCTGATAAAATTAAAGTATTTATGGAATCCATGAAGAAGTCATTTTAAACCTACAGGTTTCAATTTTAAGAGTATTAGATGATTGTTTATCGTGATTAGCACTTTTATGTTATATATCTCTCATTTTGCCTCTCCTCTCTTCATTTCCCAGTGTTTGGTAATCCTGTCATTTTTCACTTTTTTTGAGTGAAACATTTATATTCAGCTCTGTAGTTACCATTTGCCCAGCTGTTCAGTCCTACAGTCTTAGGTGAATATTTAAACAATTTAGTGCTATTCACTAATCTCTCTACACAGCTTTTTCCTAATTCAGGCGTAGGCTTATTTTATTTTATTATCTAGTCTAGTCTGGTCTAGACTAGCATGAGCAGCATGACTCTATGTTCCCATTTTTTCATTCTTTCCTCTTGTACTGGATTAAATATAATCTTGAAACTACCTCTGCTCTACTTGTCTCTAGTTCTTGGCAAATCATTTTCTTTCTCCCATTTCAAAAGTAAACCAGGAAATTGCAAAAGATGGAATGCTGTGACCAAGAGATTGGAAAGGCCTATCTCAGTGATTATTTTTATGAACTCTTCTTATGTACCGAGCTAGTTTCCTAGAGTAACTCTCAGAGATTATGTCCTTTTGACTTTCTTTTTTCCTCCTGAGTTTCTTGCTTATAAAGAACGCAATCCCTTGTAAGTGTTCCTTAGAAATAATATCATGTGCCATTTTTTTAGACACTATTTAGTTCTCCATTAACCCCCTTTATTTAATTCTTACAAAATATTCTGGAATAGATTTAGTTGCCATCTTATATGTAGAGAAACTGAGCATGCTTGAGATCTGATTGAGATCATACAGTTAGGAAGTGGCAGAGGGTCTGTGTGCAGGTGTGCAGGTGTGGCTGAACTCAAACCCTATACTGAAGCTGGGCACCTGCAGGAAACGGTCTGACTGAGTCTCTGGGTCACCATGAGCCGGCCAGGCAGTCGAGTCAGACAGAGGCAGAGCGCACTCACGAATGCGTGCGTGGGTCTTCCCTGGTGCCGCTTTTTACAAGGCTTCAAAACTCGTGGCAGCTGAGCTTGAGTCGCGCCCTCTGGTGGCAGGTGTGGTACAGAGAAGCAGTTGTAACAACATGGTGACAGATTTCACCACCAGGTGTCCCTCATGGTTTTAATCTTTCTTTGCCTTTTCTCTCTTTTTAAATTTTGTGCATGTTTTGGGCAATTACCCTTTTATTCTTTTTTCTGCAATATCAGGGAGTTACCTTGGAACCTTGGAGAGGCAAGAAAACGTGTCCCTCTACTTCTCCCCTTACACCGAGCAACCGTAGAAAGTGACAAATGATTGGGAATCTTCTAACAGTGCTTGTACGGTATGTCTACTTGGGTTAAGGACCTTGAACCTAAAGAAAGTATTCGTCTGCTGAAGACCTCGAATTTCAGTTAAGGATGAATTGGTTCTGTGACTCAGGTTAGTACCAGGAAAGTGCAAAAGAACAGAGCCCGTTTTAGAATTCACTAAATATTTGCTGAGAGCCAGCTCTGTGCCAGCCACCACCCTGGGCTCTGATGAGTCAACGTGACAGAGAGTACTTACCACAGCCATAGGTCTTGTGTCCTTTAGCGCTCTTTTTCCTATTCTTCTGCATGAAAAGTTCAACTGAGCAGGGAAGCCGAGCTTCCTAAGTTAGGATCCTGTCATTAGAGCCCTTCAAGTTCATGGATAGATGAAAGATCTGGTCTTAATTTAGAGCATAAGAGTAAAGTCTACAGACATTGTTAGATATTTATATCCTGTTCATGCAAGGGTAGGAGATATTTCTAAACAATTCATACCTTTAATTTCGCCAATGGGAACCCATTCTAACGTGCTTATGTTATGTAGGAAGCTCCTGTTTCCAAAAAAAAATCTCCGGCATTTATTCTAATCAGCAAAGGGTCTGACGTGGAGCAGTAGCACTGATTGCCTCTGGAGAATAGATTTTATAATTAGAATGTCAGTTAACCTTCACCATTCCTCACTTAAGTGGTAGCTGCATGGGTTTCTATCTTAATGCAACTAAAAAGTAACCAATATTACACTGTCTACATTGAAGTATGTATTTGAACTACAGATATTGTAACCCTAGGGTCCATCTACAGAGATTCATATTGAATGGATCTGAGATGGGGTCCAGATTTCTGCATTTTTAATAATCATGTCCAGTTGAAGGAAGACCTTCAGCTATATTTTGAGAATCACTGGATTATTCTGGTAGAAGAAACGTAAGAGACTAGTAGAAAATATAATGGTAGGTAAACAAACTGTGTACCCATACAGTGGATTACTGCTGAACAATAGAAAGTAACCAACACACAACAACTGATGGATCTCAGTGGTATTATGTTGAGTGAAAAAAAGCCAATCTCAGAAGGTTACATACTGTATGACTCTATCTATAGAATATTCTTAAAATGACAAAATATATGATGGTATATGGATCAGTGGTTGCCAGGGTTAGGGCTGGGGGTGTGACTATGGGGATAACAGGAGGTGTTTCTCTGTGGTTATGGAAGAGTTGTATATTTTCGAGGGATGTATATTTTTGGGATGGTAGAACTGTTCTGAATTCTGATTGTGGTGGCCATTACATGAATCTATACATGAGACAAATAAACTATATACACACAAAAAATAGTATATGTAAAAACAGGTGAAATCCAAATAAGTTTTAAGGTTTAGTTAATAGTATTTACAAATGTCAATTTCCTGGTTTTGGTAATTATACTCTGATTATATAAGAGATGAACACGGGGAAGCTGGGTATCCAGGTGCTTTTGTACTATTTTAGCAACTTCCGTATGAATCTAAAATTATTTCAGAATAAAAAGTAAAAAACAAACAAACAATAACAAAACAGACCTAGGTGGATGTGGAGTTGTAAAGGTAGGGGGTAAAAGATGGTGTTTGAAAAAAGAAAGGTAGGGCAGAGGTTAACTGCACGATGGAATCTCCTGCAGACACGGTTCAGATTTTCTGTTCTCCCTCTTCCTAGTCGTGACCTTGGGCAAACTAGTTAACTTCGCTGTGCTTTAGTCAGCTCATCTATGAAATTGGGAAATAGCAGTATCTATGCCAAAAGGGTTATCGTGAGGGTAAAACGAATTATGTATACAAAACAGAACAGTGTTTCATACGTAGGAGAGTCAGGGAAGAACCGTGAAGACTTGAGTTAAAGGGGCTGTGGGAGCAAGGGCACGTGCGCGAGGGCAGAATTGTGACCGAATCGTCATGGAGAGACTAGGTAGGAGGAGGATAACCTGGTTTGCAGAATACACAGGCAGGGCTGTCTGTTGGCTGCGGGGAGGGAGGACAGGACATTAGGAAGCTAGAGATAAGAGGATTAACTACTAATAGTGATTTGAACTCCTCTCCCCTCTCAGAAAGTTTGAGCCAAGAAAACAAAAATCTGAAGTGCTTGGAACTAATCTCTGGAATATCTAAAGGGAAATAAAGTGTGGAAGGCAAAGACCCGTTTACTTTGTTCTAAACTGGGTGCCTTGAGAGGTCAATTGCTGATAGAAATTGTTCCAGAGATGATTTTTCACTAGATCTCAAAGAATAAAGTCTTAACATAATAATTCAAAAAGTATTGATAGAGCAGGACCTGGGGATGCTGAGGTGAATAAAAGAATATGGCTTTCACCCTCAAAAAACTCATATCCTAATGAGTCAGACTCAATGAAATATACAGTTACTAAAAATCCAATCAGTCCTTAAAGTGCTTAAAGTGCTTGGTGGGGAAGGTCTTCACAGAAGAAGTCATCCTTGAACTTGAACTTGCCTTTGAATAGGACTTCTGAGATAAGAGGATCTGTGGGGTCTCTGGGGCAGAAGCGACCTTTGGTTTAAAAGTAGCAGCATGAGAATTTAATTTTGGCCAATACCGTGAGCCATTAGTGGCCTTGTCATGCTCATTCATTGACTCTTCCTCAGGTCTGGCCCCCACCTATTAAACAGGATGAAGCCCTGGTCATGTTTAGCGGTCACCTTTCCTAGTCTCCCCTGAGGGTGCAGGTGGGAGAAATGAAGCCTCACCCACTCCCAAGTTAGGAAACAGAGGTGGGGGAGTGGAGAACATGGGGCCGGCCAGCTTCCTTCTCCGTCGCCAAAGGAGCATCTTGTTCACAGCCTTCCCCCGCTCCCCCCTCTCACCGTCCACCATGAGTTACTGCTCTCTGGAGCAAGAGGTGAAGCGGGTGGGGTGTGGGCATAATCTCTTGGGATCCCTGTGTTTTCTCCTTCCTGACCTCTCTCTGATTTTACAGGATACCCCCAAACACACCTTAGCTTTTGCATTGTTAATGAAAAGTTCTTTCTGTGGATGCAGTCTGTCTTAAAATATCCATGTCTGTCAGACAAGCAAAGCAAAAGAGCTTCTATAGAAAATGATTTTCCTACGCGTTGGAAGGTAGACTATTTCAGACAGCAGGGCCATCGTCTACATGTAAAAAAAACCATAGTTAAACAAAGAAGTCACCTCTTAGAAATTTTCTATTCCAGACTCCTGCTGTCTATACATCCAAGAGTGAATACTCAAATCTAAATGACTTTATTTTTTTTTTAATTCTCTGCTATCAAGAGCCAGTCATATATCTAAGTATTTATTGACTCTGTCACATCATTGTTTTTAAGATGCACCATTATTTTATATAACGCTAAGAAAGAAAAATACTGCCACTTAACCTATGACACCGTATGATTTCAAAGATGTTAAAATATGGAAAAAAAGTGAATTGTGCAATTGATGTAAGATAGCGTATCTTTCAACGAAGACAGAAATTTTCCTTTTTAGTCTTCAGAGAGAAGAGCAGGGAAAGGAAGAGGAATTTGTGGTTAGGCTGAAGTCTTGAGTGCCAGATCCCCTCTTACTAGCTGTGTGACTTTGGGAAGTGACATTTCTTCAAACTCCATTTCTTCATCTGTAAAACGGGACCACACCCACCTCCATTGGGTTGAGGCAAGGAATAACTAATCTGCTGGATCTAATTCTTCCACCCTGAGGCCTGTCACGTGGTATATAATGAACAAAAGGCAGTTTCTCTTCCTCTTATTTCAACCAGTGTATTTCTTGTATTAACTTAAATCGGTTTCGTTTCAGCCCTCTATTGTGTAGGTGGAGTTCTGCACGGAGGTGTCTGTGAAGAGTGTTCCTTACCGCAGAGCATTGAGCTTTCCTGCCATCTCTGTCTCCTTGCTCTTTGTCCTTGCTCCTGCCCTGCTGGGTGAAATGCAGACTTTGGTGGTTCTCCACCTGGACTGCTTTGCACCTTAGACATAAGCAGGATGGGTCATTTGCCTCCGGATGTCTCCTCTATCCTTGCTTTTCCTTCCTTTTGTCAAGAAGATGACCCCTTTTGCTTCCGCCTTAACTTCCGATTGCCTATACGGTCTCTTGTAGGCCCCTCACTCTCTGTGGCAGAGCCGGAAAGAGCAGCTCTCATTTCTCCTGTTCTGGAAAGTCGCTTGGCTCCGCAGGGGTGTCCCCCCCATTCAGTGTCTTCCTCTTAGATATAGCGCTGTAGCATGTCGTTAAACGTCACCTCTTTATTTTCTCTCTTTTCTTCCTCCGATAGCATTCTGATCATTTCCCCTTTCACTCAGTGTATCTTCTCTGTCACCAACTCTATTCTCTTTACTCAATTTCTCTTCAGAGAGATTCGCTTAATTTTATTTCTTCAGAAATTATATCATCCACCTTCTTTAAAGGTGCTCCTTCCAAATTAAAAAAAAAAAAAACAAAACAAAACATGAAGAGAAGCAAATAAAGAAAGGAAGGAAAAAGGGAAGGAAAGTAGGCAGCTTTATTTCACACAATGGGTTTTATGATTTGGTATGTCTTAACGTTTCTACTATGTTGGGAATACTTTATATTATTAATTTAGTAAAAGCATAAACAAAGGTAAATCACATTTTAGTCGGCAGAAAATAGGAACAGAAAATAAAAGGAAGAAAATCAATTAATATATTAGAATGCTATTCCATTTCACTAGCAATAAGAAATGATTGAGATTACATATAATTTTCTGATTAATGAATTAAGGAGGGTGTAATTTATTAAATTTATTCTGAATTTAGTGAACAAGATACACCTATTTTTTTGGGGGGGGACTGTACATCTCAACTACAAACTATACAGAAAAAATTGTCACAAACGAAAACAAAATATTGAAATCCCTTTGACTCAGGATATTCTAATGTAAACTTCTTCAATAAAGGTATAAAAGAAGAATAAAACTTAGTGTTCATATTTTAATAGATAAATGAAAAGACAGGCATGTAGATAGCCAGGTAGATATATAGTCAGTCAATTTTATTGCTCACCAACAGGATAAATGGGTAAAATAGTTTTGGCATGTCTAGTGTTGGATTATTATTCAACCAATTAATATATTAGAATGCTAAAATGGGAATAAGAAAGATAAAAATACATACACAAAACCCTACAAACGTTATGTAGAGAAAATGATATGCCTATTGATTAATATAAAATTTACAAGAAACAAAACTTATTTTCAACCATCATTCTTTTAAGTGTCTAAGTGTTAGTGGTAAACATGATAGACAAGTCCCAGCTCTCAGGAGCTTGTGTTCTAGGAAAGAGAAATAAACAAACAAGCAAATAAATGATAGAAACATCAGACTGTGACAGGCAGGTGCCAAGCAGAGAATTAAGATGGAATGGGAGGAAGTGTCTAGAGAAAGAGCTTGTTTGAAGAAGTTTTGTGTTGTTTTTTTCTTGTCATTGCTTCAGAAGTCTCGAAATTTTGTCTTTACAATACAAAAGTATATCTTGGAAGCTATTTAAAGTGATAACTAGTTACCTAAATGACTTAATTATTGGTATCTCATAGAAGAAATTTAGCATAGTGGCCCTCCGACAGATGCACCCTAGAATCACATGAGAGTTTAAAAAAAAATTTCGTATGCCCAAGCTGAACGCTGAACAATTGGTAGACTCTCTAGGCTGGCACTCAGGTATCGGGAGCCTTAAAACTCCCCAGGTGATTTCCATATACATTTATAGCTGAAAACCCGCAATTTGAAAAATGTCATTCATCCTAGCTTCTTTTAATGCTAAAATGCCTGCATAAAACTCCATTTGGCTTAAATCTGCTCCTTTTGTTCCCCCAGTAAATGACATCCTTTTCTAGATTTGTCTGTCTCAGAGATTTTGTACTTATAAAATCTGCAAGAGGGCTTAGGAAAGAGAAAATGTCTAAAAGAACCCGTTGCTGTTCCACGTTGGCAAACAAAAGATCTGTGAGCAATATATCCTGGACACGGCTCAGCTAATTCAAATTTATGTAAAAGAAAAATTTTTAAGTGTGTTTTATGTAATAAGTTTTAATAAAGCTTTCTCCCGCCTCGCGACTCAGATTGTTCCTGTCATAGAATTAGATTTCACTGCAGCTGTTTCCTGCAAAGTGCAAAAGCATCACTTTTACAAGTTTCATTTCCTATAAAGATAAAAGCACAGAGAGTTCTGAATAGATCTCTGGGCAGCTCTTTTACCGAAGCAGCTGATGGAAAATGGTGTCAGAGTTATTGACACTTGAAAGCTTTTTGTCGTTTTAAGACCGGCCCCTTCTCTGTTCCTTGATCTCATCTGGCCCATGGAGTAATATTGCTCTTGTCATTTCTTGAGGTTTTGCGGCCGTCACATTTGTTTCTGCTGTATTGGCCATAGTGGTTGTTCCTATCAAAACTGTGGAAATGTTGGTTTGAAGACCAAGAGCATTGTAAAAGTCACACACAATGGTCAGTAAGTTGTTCAGACTGTCAATAAGTTGGAAGCGATACTACGAACCCTAGCTCTTAAGTGAATGGAAGTGCCCAAACTTTGCAGCATCCTCTTGACTACTCACTGGTGACAGCAGATTAGTGCATCTGAATGATACGAACTCCACAAAAGCAGGGATTTTTGTCTGCGTTGTTCACCGCTCGTATCCTCATCACTTAGAATACTACTGAGCATATGGTGGGTGCTCCATCAATATTTGAATTTCTTAAATGAACGTAGCCTTGTCCCTGTCTGTGCCTGCAGGTTTTAGACCACCTACCATGCTGAGTGATTCCTTGCCCTGCTTCTCACTGAACCACTGAATCCTCTCTCTCCTTCTTTTTTATAACTAAACATCCCCAAAGCAGAGCCTGCTCTCACAGCTCACATGTTTTCATGTCACATTCATTTTCATTGAACTGCAGTCTATCTTCTCTCCGTAGTAGTTTCTAAAATTGTTTTCCCCGATGCTGCCAGCGACTCCTAATTGCTGAATGCAGCGACCTCTACTTAATCCTTATTCTTGAGGATTGCTCAGCAACGCTGCTCTGCTGCCTCCTTGCCCTATGAGACACTGGTCCTTCCTTAGATTTTAAGACAGACCACTCTTTTAAGTCCCTGTCCTACTTTCTTAGACATTCTCAATTTCATCTTCACTAATTTCACTTCCTCTGATAGCTAACTGTGGTCATTCTTCACAGAGCGTCACTCTCTCCTGGGAGCTCTCATTCATTCCCATAACTCTTATCAATTTAAAGTGAATACTTCATGCACTTCCACTTTCAATCCTATTCTACCATCTGATTTCCTAACTTATATTTCCTGATATCTGCAATAATCGAAATCTTCAGTCTATCGAACCAGTCCGATCTGAGTTTATGATCCGGTTCCCGTGCTGCTGCTTTCTCTCCATGAGCATCACTACCATCTGACACCCTTACTACCCCACGTCCCATCATCCAAACTCAAAGCTGAGAGATGCCTTGGTTTCTTCCTCTTTTTCACTCTTTTTCACCCTGACATACCTCTAAAATATACCCCCCTTCTTCGTAGTTTTTAATTCAGGTCTAGTTTCTTATTTATTCTTGCTGTCTCACTTATTTTCTAAACTATTAATTATAATTTCTTACTTCTCTACTCAGACACCTCCAACGATCCAGTCCAGATGCATTTAAGACCCTGTACAGTGTGGTTCAGCCTTTCCCTACTATCTTAAGACTTATTACACCCGATTTAACCACAATAACCATCCAGGTTATTCTGTTCTTGCCCCTGAAAACAATGAGAATATTTCTGTTTTCATCCTGTATAGATATCGCTGCCCCTACCCAAAATATTCTTTCCTTCTTCTCGTGCTCTATAATTTCTACTTATTCTCTAAGATTCAACTCAAATCCCTCCATGAGATTTTCTTGTAATACTCTAGGCTTCATGGATTTCACTCCTATCCTGTAACATTATTGAGAAATTAGTTTGTACTAGACACTAGGGTGTTTTACTATTATTTAGGCCTTCCTGGCTGTCTTATATCACTCGTTATCTCTTTTTACATTATTTTTATTGGATTGTAATTCACATACCACAAAACTCACCCTTTTAAAGTGTTTTTTTTTTTTAAAAATATATTTAGAAAATTGTGCAACCATCACTACTATATAATTCCAGAATATTTTCATCACCTCCAAAGGAAACTTGAATTAATTAGGGGTCACTCTCCATTCTCCCTCCCGCCTCCACCAGCTGCTGACAACCACTAATCGACTTTCTGTTTCTGTCATTTGCCTATTATGGGCATTTTATGTATATGGAATCATATGATGTCTTGCTTTGTGTATCTAGATTCTTATACTTGACATGATATTTTCAAGGTTCATCCATAGCATGTACTAGTTCATCATTCCCTTTAATCTCTGAATAATCTTTCATTATGTGGATATATCACACTTTCTCTATTCATCAGTTATAGAGTTGCTTCCACTTTTTGGCTATTATGAATAATGCTCCTATGAACATTTATATAAAAGTTTTTGTGTGATCATGTTTTCAGTTTTCTTGGGTATATACCTAGTAGTGGGCTAGTGGGTCTTTTAGTAACTTTATGTTTAGCTTTTTGAGGAACTGCAAAACTATTTTTCGAAGTAGCTCTACCATCTTACATTACCACTAGCAGTGTGTGAGGGTTCCAATTTCTCCAGATTCTCAACCAACATCCATTATTTTCTTTTTGATTCTAGCGGTCCCCATGAGTGTGAAGTGATATCTCGTTGTGGTTTTAATTTGCATTTCTCTAGTGACTGATGACATTGAGCATCTTTTCATGTGCTTACTGACCATCTGTATATAATCCTTGGAGAAATATATATTCAGATTTTTTTTGCCAATTTTTTAATTGGCTTATAGGTCTTATTATTGTTGAGTTGTATGCTTTCTTTATATATTCTGGATACTAGACCCTTATCAGCTATGTAATTCACAGATATTTTCTCCCCTCTATGTGTTGTATTTTCACTTTTTTTACAGTGCCCTTTGAAGCACAAAAGTTTTTAATTTTGACAATAATCAATTTATTATTTTCTTTATTTGCTTGTGCTTTAATGTCATACTGAAGATACCATTGCCTAACCCAAGATCTTGAAGTTTAAACCTATGTTTTCTTCTAAGAGTTTTATAGTGTTAGCTCTTATGCTTAGGCCTCTGACAGACTTTGACGAGGCTTAAAGTTTGAGGCCACATTTTGAATAATGAGAAGAGGAAATATATATCTTGCTCATACTTTCTGCACTAACAAAAGTGACTTACAAGAAAAAAAAACACCCCAAAATATGGAAATACCCTAAGTCCCCAATTATAGAGGAATGATGACTTCTATATTGATTCAATGAAGTGCTAAGTTGCCGCTAAAAATAATATTTATGAAAAGTATATATCAATAAGGAAAAATATTTATGAAAAAATGTTAAGTATAAAAATCCGATTGTATCATACAGTGATTGCAGGGTAAAATTATGTATTACTATGAACTAGGGTGATCAACCATCCTGGTTTGCCTCAAACTGTCTATTGGGTCTTAGCACCAAAATTCCTGTGTCCCAGGAAATCTCTCAGTCTTGGACAAACTGGGATGGTCAGTCACCCTACTATGAAGAGATTACCAAAGGGATAATTGAGGAGAAGGTCACAGCAAGGATTTTCTTTCTTCTTTAATAGTAGAAGGAAACCATGGGTTTGGAGAGGGATCCTCATATATATTTCAGAAGCAGAGAAAATCAGATGGAAATAAGATTTTGTCTTTTTGGAAAGTTTTCCCATTATTTTTTTTCTTGAGTCTGCTATTGCCACACTGTCTTCCCTTTCCTCTAGTTAAGGCAAGATTGCCTGCCATATGGTTCAGTTGTGTTCTAGAGTGTGAGGAATACATTATTAATGAACTATTATTAACGAACTATTCCGTGAACATTTTCCTTGGGAAAGTGTGTGTGTAAGCATCTACTGACATGAATAGTCAATGTACTAACACCTCACAGTTCACACCAGACTGGGCTTGCGTGAATGTGAACTTGAGGCTCTCAGAAGCCTCCCGTGGTCTGACGTTACTGGAGGAAGAAGACTGGAGAAATACCATGTTGGCATCATCTGTTGCAGGCAAGAGCACGAATATCATTTTATTTATTTAAAGCTAGTTTTGAGGACTTTATATAGACAGAAATATCCTACCTCCATTTTTCTAATCAGGACATATCTTCCATTGGTGGCTCCTAACAAAGTAGAAGTATCACAGGGAGTGGAAGTTACATTGTATACCTGCCAGCATCTGACAGCACTCAACCTGTAGCAAATGCTCAAATGCAGTTGACAGATTACAGTGACATCTTCTTAGGTTAGCATTCTTTCTATGTAGGGTACTAGCATCTCTGAATCTGAACAAGAATCAAGAAATAAAGTAGCTATTGCCTGAGATTTGGCACTGTAACTAATCATGTTATCTTCAAACATGATCTTTCTTAGAATGTCTATAGCACTTAGTATCTACATTATATAATCTGACAGCTAATTATATATTAATGATATAAGTAGTTTTTCAAAGGTCGTGCATAATATCTAAGTCTTTTTATCACTGAGGGGTAAAACCCAAATTCTGATTCTTTTATGTCTCTCTCAATATCATGATGGTCAAAGATTAAGAGCTTAATGAAACCTGTTGACTTAGCTTTGGTAGTTTATGAATGCATTGGATAGGCAATTTGGTTATTTCAAACATTACAGGATTTGAGTAAGGAGATCTGGGTATGAAACAAGGCTCTCAAAATTACTAGCTGTGATCACTGACAAATTACCTTTACTTATTTACAAGTTACTTACCCACTTAGAAACATATGTAAAAACAGGGACAGGGATCTTTTTCTTGATCATGAAAGATCAAATGCAATTATTTAATAAAATACTTGATGAGCTGGAAAATATTCTATAAATATAAATGTTGACTATCATTTCAGATTTGGATACTCATGGCATTTTTCTTTCATTCTTTCATTCTTCTCTTTCCTATAGTCTAAAAGTAGGTAAACGATGCAACCAAGAGCCTAGAGCAGGAGTTAGAGAAAGTTAAGCTAGATAGAGATGTGTCCATGCATAAGTTGTGCTGTTTGTACAGAGAAAGGGTTGGGCGCTGGCCACTTAGGGTGACGGGGTATGGAGGCTCTTAGAAGGTGCCACCGTGTCAGCTCCACAGAAAGATGGAATAGTTTCCTTATTGCACCTCATTATGCTTATTTTTCACTCTCCTTAAAACGATGTACAAAGGAGACTCCACCAAAAATGTAGATGTAGAAGGAATAAGAGATAGTTTAGGGATGGCACGGAACAGTCATTTATTTTTCTCATCAGGTGCAAAGTCTCCCTGTTGAGCAGGGAAGAAATTTACAAGAAACTGCTGCTGCTGTTACTACTGCTTATCTAAGGCAAAGGCTAGTGAGAAATCACAATTTGTCTTTTTTTTTTTAATGTAGGAAAGCTTCTCCAAACAAGGAACATTATGACAC
The DNA here is from genome assembly GCF_902729225.1 of Pteropus medius. Taxonomy (NCBI): domain Eukaryota; kingdom Metazoa; phylum Chordata; class Mammalia; order Chiroptera; family Pteropodidae; genus Pteropus; species Pteropus medius. The sequence continues at coordinate 2,763,952 of NW_024356248.1, forward strand.
AGTCTGCTACAGTAGCTATATTCTCTGAATGGGGGGCGGGGTGTGACCATAGAGAGATGTAGAGGATACATGCAGAGTGCCTCAAGAAATGGGGGTCAGCATGCCTCTTGGAAGCTGTGAACACTAATGCTTAGAAAAAAGAAACAGAAAACAAAATATAGCTTAAGGGGCGCTCTCATTTTCTACTGGCGAGGATTCCTGATCTTGGGGAGGTTCTGGAAAATGTATTTCTGGTTCTTCTTCTTCTTCTTCTTGGACTGGAATGATTTCAGTGTCTTCTTCGTTCTTTGGTTGGGAAGATATTTCTGTCAGCTCCACCCCTTCTTCTTTTATTTCAATGGCCTGTTCTTTTTTTTCTTCAGCTGACAGGAGAACTACTACATTCTAGAACACAAAAGTAAACTTGTCTTCACCTTTATCATTTGCACATTTTCCAACAACCTCTACAAATATTTATCAAACACCTCCGCATTTTTACGCTTTCTATGTTATTTCCTACATGCCTCTCAGTCCCACCCAGAATTGATTTCTCAGGCACTCAGATCCTTCTCAAATCACTTATCAAGACTCATCCTTAAGGCCAGCAGTTATGTGCCACTTTGCCTGGAATGGTCACACAGTATTGGGGAAAGAACACTGCAATAATAGAAGAATTCAGATGTTAGTTTTGATTTGCTTTGCTTGGAGGTAATCATTTTCTCTCTCTAATCTTATTTTTTTTTCCCATCTGCAAAAAGAAGGAATTAATGATTTCTAAACTGTATTCTAAATCTGACATTCGATGTTTCTGAAGCACTTGATAATAGATCTGTCATGGAGATAATTCTATCTTCTAGTTGTGGATCCTCTTCAATCCTTTTTTTTTTTTTTTTTTGGAAGAGGGATTAGGTGAAAAGGTTGAGGGAGGGTGGAAGAAGGCGTTACTGAGAAAGAAAGTGGAGGAACCAGTAGCTTTAATCAGCCTCCAACCTTCAGCCATCCTGCTTTTACACATTGAGTATGGAATGAGGTTGGATGCCCGACTCAAGCAGAACTCAAGTGTGGTCGGAGGGAGCACATACCACAGAACTGTATTCTCCGTCTAACCAACGAATTTTAAATTTCAAGACACTCTTCCTCGCTATTAGTATGTTCTGCTTTCCAGGAATATGGCGAGGCCATTTTCCCTGAAGCTCCCGGGCCCCTCAGATCGCGTCCTCTGTCAATGATCCTTTGTAAGACACGATTTTTCTGGAGGGGGATTGTGGACAGAGCGGCTACTACTTACAGCTTTGGTTCTGGAGCATAGTTTTTTCCATTCATTCTCAACAGTGCCAGCTGTCACAAGTTTCTGGAAGAAGGTGAAGACCAGCATCACTGCGAAAATGCTCTGGAGAACAACAGAAAAAAATGAAGGTGAAAATGTAATAATGAAAAATAGAAGAGTACGGTTGGTGTTCAGTAAATGACTTGACCAAAATTTAATGATTAAGAGATCAAATCTTTAGGTGAGTGATGACTACCTGTAAGAATGAGTCTCTTTAGAACCCTGACCGTTATCACAACTGACACACAATGGATAGTTGATGCATGTTGCTAAATGAAAGCAAGGCAGTAACAATTAGTTGAAGAATCCATTTTATGTAGGAAAGAATAATTACTGAGTCCCAAATTAAGTTGTATCCAGCTGTATATAGGCAGTATCACACAAGGAAACCTCTTCACACTTGGGAGATGCTTTTTACACCTTCAAACTCTATACTAAAAACTCCTTGAAGCAAAAGATATCTATAACAACCTAGGTAGTTCTTCACTGTTCGACTTAATAATAATAAAACATTAATACCATTAATAATATTAATGTTAAAGCAAATACTTACAGAGCACTTTCTGTGTACCAGAGACTGTTCTAAAAGCTTTGCATCTATTAACTCATCCTTCAAAACAGCCCTGCAAGATAAATTCTGTTGCCTTCCCCATTTACAATTGATATTGAGGCAGAGTGTGGTTAAAATTCTTGCCCAAAGCCATATAGTCAATAAGTAGCAGATGCAGAGAGCCTGGATCTAGAGTTGATGCTCATAATAAAAATGCCAGTTTTCTTCTCTGAAAAGAAATCAAATTTCACACTTACCAAGAACACAGATCGAATGCTGTAACAATATTCTTTATTGGGAGAGTTAGCTGGTTCACAGTTGTATATGTTCACATATGGTGTGGAAGCTTTAATAAAGTTCAGACTCTCCATTTTAAAAAAATGGGAAATTGTAATGTTAAATATGTCCATGATCAAAAGAATTATTCCAGAAATGGCAGCAAAAAGGCTCAGTGAGTTCATTATCATTTTCCCTTTGACCTGAAATGGAGACATAAAGAGTTAGTAATTGGGCTTGATTAAATTTGGAGGATGTAAGCTAGGAAGGCATCCCAGACCTCATCCCTCTGACTCACAAACATACTGTACTTAAATCATCCTACATCACACTTCTTTCCGTTGTTTTCAGTCTCCTTGTCACTATAAAATAAAAACCCTCATCTCCCGATCCTGTGCCTTTCTCCGTCTCCCCCATCTCAGTTTACGCCATCACCATCCAATCCGTTTATTGGTAAGCCCTTGACCCATGCAGAATGGGGCGATCTTCCTGGGTGTAAATGTGTCCTTAGGAGTTATATAACAAGACCACTCTATAGCTCTTTATAGCCTCCAAAACACTTTCCTGTATATATCACTCCATTTCATCCTATTGACAATTGCATACGGTAGCAAGGACTATTATCTCCATTTTATAGGTGAAAACTCAGAGGTACATGGAGGTGAACTGACTTGCTCAAAGTTACAGCTCAAGGTTAAATAGGACTTGAGCCAGCCATAGCAGTGATTAGACAGTTGTCCTAAATGGCGACCTAAGAGAAATGACACAGCTTCCAAAGAGATGCGTTAGCCTCACAGGGCATTTGTCAGTCGTTAAGTTCATAAGCAGACTCTTCATCGATCTGCCTTTAATTCTGTTTCCATGGACACGTTTCAGGTAGATCTCATTGCCAAGTGTTTCATAAATAAAATCACAACAGCATTGTAACAGATCTTTGCTTTTTAGGGTTGAGAGAACTCAGTGCTACTGTGATTCGGAAGGTCTTTAAGGGCCTTTGTTTTCAACAGAGAAATTAGTTATTTCTCTGATGTTTGGGAAAGAAGAACATACGATTACTTGCCAGACTCTTCCTGGAGTTTGTCTTCGCTGCTGCCAGGAGTGATCCAGAAATGATATACTGTAAAAAGACAGGTGGCAGGTGGGGAAGGGTGTGGGAGAGATGGGAGAAATGGCAGAGGGAGCGAGGCAGAGAGGGACATTACTTCTTACCATTGAGAACTGGTTATAAAAAAGCCGTCTACACTTTCAACCGTTTTTACTAAACTATCCAGCCATTTTTATCGGATTCATTTATTTTTTCAGCAGTCGTATTTCTCTTTCCTTCAGGTTCAACTACATTCATTCCATGCCTTTTATTTAACTAATTGGGGAGCTGTGACTAGGAATATAATAAGACCAAAGAGGCAGAATTCACATTTCCATGTCAATTAATAGTCACACTGTGAATTTAAGTTTTATTTTTAGTTTTATTATTATTTTTTTAAATGGTGGAATTGCTCTTTGACGTTCACAATGATTTAAATGACTTTGATACCAATGAAGAATGAATCGATGTAGGAAATATTTGGCCTGAATGTCACAGGCACCCCATTAAAATGCGGGCTGCTGCAGGAAGAGATGAAGGTGATTTCTCATTTTCCTTTTCTGCTGCTCAAACGATAAAGGGAGAAAACTCTTATTCTAAATCCATCTCTCCTTGTTCTGAAAGTTTCAATCTCAGACTCATCTCCGTAGTAGCAACTGTGAAGGTGTAATATAAACACCACTGCCCCGCCCACGCCCAACAGGGTTACAGGCTTGGAAAACATATACATAAAACAGCCGTCAGGAAGGCTGCTCTCCTGAGGAACAAAAGGACTTTTATTTGGGATGGGACTAATTTCACCGCGTGCAACAGTCATTAAACAGAATGGTAGGGAAGAAGGAAGGACCAGTTGGGAGGAGGTGGGATGCTCCTACCTCCTTTCGCTTTCTGAAACACCATGCTATACCGTCCAGATGTCTAGTGCTCTGCCCCGCACCCCATCCCCCAAATTGACTTTGGAGAAGTCCTGCTTTCAATAATCTTCCTTCTCTGTATAAATCCGTGTAGGGCATCTTTCTCTGACTTCACGTGAAGCAGGAGCACGGACTCTCAACCACGGCATTCACGCTCAAGTTAGTCGACTCTCTTTTCACTGATAACCTATTTCCTACCTATATATTTTCCTCAACACAGAAATAATCTGGTATATGCCGATGGAGCTTTTGAACATTTTCATCTGCCTCATTCCCCGAATGGTTGTGAGTTTTTACTCACCATAATGCCTCCCCAGAGCGGGTACCACACGGTTACACAGATGGGTGCATACACGTTCATGTGGATCATCAGGAGGCTGCCTAGGGCAATGTGGAAGAGCCCATTCATAATCTGGGCAGCCTGGGGAGAGAAGAGGGGCACAGACAGGTGAACGGAAATCGTCGTCAAGTCAGAAAGCAAAGGTCAGGCCGGAAGCCCTGGCTCTGGACTTGGGCCCGTGTAAAAGGCCAGAGGAAGTGGTGAAGGTGCTAAGATGCTGGTCTTGTTCGGATCCATTTTCTCGTCACCTGGGGCGTTTCCAAGGCAGGTGTGCCTAGGATGCCCAAAACGAACTGTGATGGGAGACCCCTCAATATGCAAACCTCAAAATCAAAAGGGCATGTAAGGTCACCGTGTTGACTTCTCTGCACACCCCCAATCCGAACCCCTGTGTCCAATTGGATCAAGCACCTTCACATTGGGCTGAGTCCTCTACCGGCCTCCAGCATCTGCTTCCGGAGGCCAGAGAATCCCTGGGATATGGAATGGAGGGTGGCTGACTCACCCCCAGAGCCTTGGATTCCGTCATGAAGAACCTCTGCATGGGACCCACTGTGGAAGGCATCCTCTTGGGAATTATTCTTTGAACAGGTTGTGTGGCCATAGGGCCTTTCGTAGGATCTGCTGGGAAAGCCCCACTCATTGAATTCCTGGGTGTCGTCATTTCACCCTCAAAACTCCTAAAAATAAAACAAATCATAAATTGAGAAGAGAGAGAATGGGATTTCAGTCTTTTATCTTACGCCACGCCCCTGAATACTTTTCTCTGTATTTTCTCCATGGATGTCATTGAAGGTAGACATGGCCTCTTCCTTGCAACTTTGGATCTGAGGCCAGGCCTACTGCCATGCTCTAAGATAGGATCCACAGGGGGAATCTCAGGTGAGGACATAAGGACCCAGGGACTGCAGCCAGTATTCTCGACAACCACGTCTGGGGCATACTTTATCTTTGTAGAGAACGCCATGCCCACATATCTGCGTGTTGTGTTTGTCTCTCACCCCTGGATGCTTTTCTTAATGGTTTAATATCAGAAAATGTATTTTGTATTGACTCGTCCTCGTCCCTTTGCTTATCTGCTGTCGTGCATTGTGATGGACCAGAGGCATCATGACAGTATAATGAAGGACCGATTCTAGTCTACTGTTAACTCTTGAACAAATCACTTCAAGGCGACTCTCTAGTTTGTACATAAGACTATGGCCTCCTGAGTCAGATTGCCTAGGTTTGAATTAGGTTTCTGCTATTTGCTGTGAACTTTCGGGCAAGTCCTTTGAATGATCTGGGCCTCAAGTTCTTCCACTGTAATGGGGAATAATTATACTTCTTGTCTCATAGAGTAGACGTAAGTGGACTGCGGTCTGTGCATGGCTGCTGTGTTTTTATTCAGCTGTGGCTCAAATGTCAGGTCCTCAGAGAAACCCTCACTCCACAATGCATTCTCCTACTGTATTTGCTTCATGGCACTTCTCGCTGCAGGGAATTACCTTATTTGCTTGCCTGCTTATTGTCTGTCTCTCTCCACTTGAATATAAATTCCATCAAAGCAGAGACCTTGCCCTCTCTTGTCCAGTATCTAAAATTATGGCTGGATTTAATAGCCCTTTAGCAAATATGATCAAAGAAAGAAATGTATGTACAGTACCCATGTCTGAATAATCATTAGCTGTTTTCGTTGCTATTCTTGTCCTTAGTATCATTACCTTTATGAGTATTAGTTTCTATTGTTTCCATCTAAAAAAAATGAGAACAATACCCCTTTCACACACATGTTGTGAGAAATAAGTAAATGTGAAAATGCCTAGTACACAGGGAGAAAGTAGCAAATGCTATTTGTTCTTAGAATTCACGGTTTATTCATTTCTTCACGTTAGACAGTGCATATTACCAAGCTCCAGCGCTAACGTGTTACGACTGCTCAACTTTCTTCACCTTGAGCTTCCTTTTGGTGTTCATTTGGTGTCAGGTTCATTTGGTGTCAAGTTCATTTGGTTACATCAGGTACTTACATGAATTCCACTGGGTCTTTCCTGGGCCCTGGAAGTCTCTCTTTAGGGACACGTCTTTGGTCTTGTCTTTATTGACCGCAAGTTGTGTAAGGGGCCCTGGAGACCAAGACTCTGTCCGCCTGGCTTATTTTGTTAAAGTCACACAGAGGTGGGCTCCCGCAGTAGTACTATGAGACAGGCGACTGGGGGTCTCCCGGGCCTCACATTTGTAACCACTTTATAGCTACATAAAGATTTCACATCTGGCATCTCATCTGAGCCTCGCAGAGTAGACAAGGGATGAATCGTTGCCCCTTTTCGTAGAGAGTATAACAAGGGCACAGAAAAGTTAGGTAACTTATTCAAAGTTACATGGTTAGTAGAGATTTAAAGAGTTGGACCCATCCAGTGAGGTGTCTTTGGTAGCAGGCTGTTTCATCCCTCAGCCTATTCATGTATGAACCTTTTCCTTTTTCTTTAAATAGATGTGCTATTTGGGTGACTATAAATCAATTGAAAACAGAATATCTGTCTGGGCTGCGGGCTGAAGGTTAGAAAGGAGACTTTGACTGGATGCTTTGCGTTTGATTTTGTCCCAGGTCTAGATGATCAGATGTCATGTGGTCTTCAGGCTCTGCTTTGTACCACAAACCACCCCACAAGACCACAAGCAAAAATGTAGCCCACTAGGGAGTTTACAAACTGATTCTTGTCACCGGGCACATTTTTTAGAGCTAGTCAGAACCTCAGAAACCATGCTGTTAATTTGACAAATGAGGAGACTGTGGCCCAAGGATGGGACGTGGGACAGGCATTGTTAAAGATCTTGCTCTTGTTGACAGAGCCACACCGGAAGGCAGTCAGCATGGCTCTGAGGCTGGTTGGTGCTCTTTCTGCTGCCCCACCAGGCGAGGTCAGATAGCTGGAGTTGTTTACTGAGCACCTACCATGTTCCAGGGATAGTGTGTATATATCTAGTTCCAGCTCTCCCGACACCTTCCTTACTAAGTAGGCATTTTGTCTTTTGGCAGATGAGGAAATGGAGGTTCAGAGAGGTCGATTGATTTTCCCAGGGCAAGCATGGAACAGGCTGGGAGTCACCGCGCTCCTCTGTAAAGGGCTCATTTGAGTGAAGGTGACTTAAAGAGCAAAGACTGTCAGTTACTGGACAGAAGGACATGATTGGACTACTGTTATTTTAATTTATCCTTATGTTTCAACTGCCTAAGGCTGTGTTGTATTATTGGTGAGATAAACCACTTATACATGCAAGTTCTACTCAGGCTGTGTCTGTAGTGGCTAATGGCAGTAATAACATTGGGAGAAAATAGTTTCTTTGTTAAAATGATGTCTCGCTATGGAAATTATATTTCTATGAAGTCTTCAATAAATATTATTGTAACCGGTAGTTTATAAACACAAACATACCTGTCCTATCTGCTACTTCATTTTTTATGCAAATAAACTCTCTAAAATATATCTATCATCTATCTCAATAGATAGATAGATAGATTGATTGATAGATGATAGATGATAGAGAGAGAGAGAGAGAGAAAGAAACAGACAGACAAACAGACAGACAGACAGAAAGAAGATAGATTTATGCCAGGGCATTGTAGACTGGCTGGGCAATGAAAAATTTCACTGTATGGGAATATATAAAACCAGACCACATACTCCTGAGGATATTGTAGATTCCTGCAGCTTTGCTCTATCAAAAAAAAAATATTGTCCACAATTATTTAAACAGTGCCCTACATACACAGTTATGCCGAAAGACTAGTGAGTACGTTATTCGGGGTTACTGACCACATGGGTCAAAAGATGATAACAATAGGATTTTATTTTCAGTAAACTATATTAAAATCAGGACTCACTTCATCAGACACTGCTCTATTACAGCAACTTCTGCAAATCTCTTTTGATTTTTAAAAGGTACCACCGTTTCCGTATCCATCTACTGAAGAAGAGCTCACAGCCTTTATGGGTTTTGGTTTGAGTAATGACTTTTAGGTCCATTGATTCCATCATTTACCAAGCAGTTCAAAGCTGCCCAGCTTCTGTTACCTCAACTTCCTCCTTTGCCACTCAAAATAGTTCTGCATTTTTATCCTTTCTGGCCTCCTGGGTACTCATCTCTGAGGAAGAATGTTCTTAACTTCCATGCCCTCTGCCTGTGCTCCTCGGCCCATCTCCTCAGCCCCTCTCCTTCCATCAAGATGTCAGTCCTTCAGAGAAATCGGTTCTTGTATCATCAGTCTCTCGCTGTTTGTGGTGCCCTGTAGCACAAAGAGCAAGCCCCAGTTCTGTCGCTTGCCACTTTCGTGATCTCTCTATTCAAAGTATTGTGCCGAGGACGTGAGATAATTTCCAAGTTATAAAGTACTTAACACTTGAAGAATAATGGTTATCGCCGCACCTTTTTATTTAATAATTAAAATGTGCTGCGGCGTCCCCCAATCCCAAAGCCCCTTCCTTTAATCTAGCAGCGTCCCCAGCCACTGCCCGATCTCCCCTGTCCTTGACCGCAGCTTCTTAAAAGGTCATGGCTCCCCGCTCCTCCTCCACTTCCTGGCCGCCCACTCACACCTCAGCGCTTGGCAGCTAGTTAGTTTCTGCGGGAGCCACTCTGTTGAAACTGCGCTAACCCTCGGGCATCATCCCTCAGGTCGCTCTATTTCTGTTTCCCCTCTCACCTGGGCTTAAAAAGTTGGAGCCATAACTCACTCCTGCTCCTTTATCTCCCAAGTGAAACCGATGGCCAGGTCACGTGGTTTCTGCCTCTGTCAGGTATCTTATCTTGCAGGTGGACCTTTGTTTTACTTACAGCGTCACCCCTGAGTTTGAGTCTCATTTCCTCTCCTAATTTAAGCACAAAAAAAATCTTGCTTTTCTGCCTTGAATCTTTCTCTTTTCTCATCCAGGCTCTACAGGTTACTAGTTCAGACTTCCTAAGTCACTGCTTAGGTCGCGGCCGTCTTCCCAACGTGTCATTTGCCCACTGGAGAAACCCTTCTCAGCTCCGCCCTACCCCCCTTCTTAACCTCGGACCCCACCGTTCCCCACCGGGGCGCTGGTCTGGACATGCCTCCTGCTCGCTTCTCTGAATCTCGTCCACTGTGAAATGCTTCCCCAGCCCCTTCATTTTCACTCACGCTCCCCCTGAGACATGCACATCACCAGAGGCTGTCCCTGCTCTTCTCGCCCCCCCTGCCCTCATCCCTGCCCCCCACCCCCCTTCCCCGCGGCTAGAGCTGCTCTTTCAGATCCCACGGCCTTTTGCATTTCTTGTCACCAGACTGTTTTCTTTCTACGTCATCTTGTAACTTCTTTCGTGGGCTGTGAATCTTGCAAAAGGACGCCCCACTCTGATTACACGGAGAACCTGTTTTATTCCCTCCCGGATGCTCAGGAAACCTCGAAGTGAACGTTAAATGGAACTGCTTCCCCTGAGCAGGTTTACAAGATGTCCAGGGTGTCGGACAAAAAGGTGATCTGATCGGTGAGATCGAGTCATTTTACGAGAAACGGAAAGGGAATCATATTGTGTACTGGTTTATGACAGGGTTAAAATTCTTCTTTGTTCCCCTTCATGGGAGTTTCCTCTTGTCTCCAGCCTACTTTTACAAACCCATCACTCTTACTCTAGGCTTCCGTGATGGATTGGCGGCAGGATTGTGTACTCATTTCGGTATCTACCATCTCCCTCCAGAAATGTTAGGCCCTGAGCCTTAACAATATCTGGCGAGATATTTACATTTAGCGAGATATCTTTGGAGACAAAAACATTTAAACCAAGAGAAATAGAGTTATTTTCATGATAGCCACAACTGATTATTTTCCTGTTTGGTTCCAGGCAGCCAGCTCTAAGAGCTTGAGGATTTTAGCTCATTTAATCTTCATACTGCAGTGGGCACTATCTGTAGAAGAGGAGACTGAGGGACAGAGAGGTCTAATTATATGGCTCGGAAGTGGTAGAATGCCAGCTTTGTGCCCAGCCGGTTAGTCACTGTGCTTAATCTACGTGCCACAACCCGCTGCTTTTGTGGAATGACTCACAGTTGATTGGCCAGGCCCTGAAGAGAGGGAGGGAGGGAGGGAGTGAGAGAGGGAGAGAAGGATGTGGGTGGTCAGCAAGCCTTGATGTCACCCCTCCTCTCAATTAATGACGCCATCAGAAAATCTGACCAGGGAAGCCCTAGAAGTAAAGCCAAGAATCTCTAATCTTCCCTAACCGTCCCATGCCTTATCCATCACTCCCTTTTAATCATTAAAACAAAGCAAATCGATTCCTTACCTGACTCTCCAAGGCCTTAGAGCTCAAGGGCTGATTCGCTGCTGGCTGCCGAGTTCACTTCGGTGGCTACTTTCACAAAGGCACAGGGTGAGTGAGACAGGCTGGGCCTGGGATCGCTGATAGATACCAGGTGACAGGAAATCAGTAGCTTCTGCTACCTTGGGCTTCACCCTAATTACTTTGGTTTAATACACACGTACAAGAGCTGAAGGATGTATAAAAAAGTTTCTGCCTTACCAGGAGGTTTCACTTCTTGAAAAAGACCCCAGGGGACTGCATGGCGTACTTTACGCTACCTTAATTAGAAGAACTTTGCAGCCCCCACCCTGTAAGCAGGTGTGGATCGTGGGTCCCCAAGGACAGGAAGGGCTCTAGAAATTCTGCAAAGATGGGCCGTTAGGACTTTCACCTTTCTATTTCACTTTTAGGAGTGAGTAGGTGGGAAGGAGGCATCCATGCGGAGATTCCAGAAGCATTAAGCCCCTACGCGCGGGCGCGTTCTACGTGTCCACATCCAGCTTTTGTCCTCATTTACCCACACTCAGCATTCTAGTGGCACCATTTGTGTCTTGTGTTGGATTTAGTAGAAATGTCCTAAAAATACACTCTGGTGCTGTACAACACATCCCCAGAAGCTTCAGACAAGAGTTTCATATTTGGGGATATAAACTGAAATAGCACTTTACCTACAAACTGACTTTCTGGTTCCATGTTTAGTTCCCTTCTGTCCCGTCTCTTTTTACATTCTAGGCTGGAGCCGTGCGGCTCATTAGCCCAGTGCTAGATCAAGTGAGGGGATGGAGGCAGCTGGGGGCCGGGGGAGTACACATGTTCGGGAGATGAATCAATGAAAGTTTTGCCCGAAGGTACCGTACCCCCTGCCCCGTTATATATGGTCTTTACAGCCGTCCCCCCTTATCTGCGCTTTCACTTTCTCGGGTTTCCATTACCCACGGTCAACTGCAGTCTGAAGATATTCAATGGAAAATTCCAGAAGCGAGCAATTCGTAAGTTTTAAATTGCGTGTCTTTCTGAGTCGCATGATGAAATCCTATGCCACCCCGCTCTTGGGATGCGAATCGTCCCTTTGTCCAGCTCCCCACGCACCAGTGTCTGAGCTCCGTAGGTTATCAGGTCGACTGTCATGGCACCTCAGTGCTTGTGTTCGAGTCACTCTTATTTTACTTTAGTAATGGCCCCAAATCGCAAGAGTAGCGATGCTGGCAACTTGGATATGTATAGGAAAAAACATAATATATATATATATATATATATATAGGGTTCAGGACTATCTGTGGTTTCAGGCATCCACCAGGGTCTTAGAATGTGTCTGCCTTGAATAAGGGGGGACTGCTGTATGTTCATATATCGGATCTTTCATTATTTTTAAATTTCCTTGTCCACTGCTTTATTTCATTAGAGACCCAGGGCTGTAGTTAGTTGTTTCTTTGCCGAATCTAAAGTGATATGGCAGCGCTATTGCCGAATTTGAGGTTAATTGCTATCTTCTCTCTCTCTCTTTCTCTTCTCTATTTCTCCTCTTTTCTTGAGGCTGATTTAGAATCAGAGGATTAGAACCAACGGGTAGTAGTAGTTCTGGAGAGGCTGATTTCAGTGCAACATAAAAAATGCATCTGTCCACCGCTGGAGCAGTTCCTCAATGGAACAGGCTACCATTTGAATGGAGAACTTGCTGTCACCAAGTCTACACAAGTCAACCGTGCAGTCACCTGTCATAAAAGCTGAAGAGAGAAAAGGAGTGGAAACGTAAGGTTTGCCATCTGTCTGATATCCTGGTTGTGGGTCTGTGAGCCTCTGCTCAAGGGCTTGAGTGATTGGGGACAGGGACTGTAATTGAATGGGATCTGAACTGTGGATGTCCGTGAGGCCTGGGGCGTGAGTCCCCAGGATGAGTCGTCAGCGGGATGTGCCTTCGTTTCAGTGAGCATGGGAACAAGGGCGGAACCTGGCGGATGTTTGGCATCGGTGAAGCTTGGATTGGGGTTACACACCTGATTTTCCACAACCTTGTCTCTGCGTAGGCCGTGCTTTTTGTCCATGTCTGTCTTGAGGCTTTTGCTGCTCTGGATTTTGTGGCCAGTGTGGTCACTTAGTGATGCTATGTGTGATTCCTCCTAAATAAACTTGAATCTGAATGTATATAAATAAACTTTCGCTTTGTCTTTATTAGCGTGGAGCAGTTCACCTTTCAAGGCTTGAGTGTGTTGATAGCCCCCCCAAAATTTAGACTCGTTAGTTGCACTTTCTTTGTTCTATCATTTTTACTCTCTCTAATGACTGAGGATATTTTTATTACGTCGATTACACATTTAAAATTTCTCTAAATTAAGCCTCTTGTCATTAGCAAGTGGCCTTCTTGCTTCTATGATGTCTTTCTTAAGGTCTACATAAGTTTATTAACTCGACTTTAGTTAATATTTTCCTGATAGGAATTTTTCTTCTTTTTATGCCCCCCCAACTCCATCTCCTAACACTCCTGTTTTTCTTTTTTAATCCTTGAAACATTTTTGCCTTACTTACAAAAACTATATTTTGTAATGTAATTGTGACGGAGTATCATAATCATTTGTGTCCTTCGGTCTGTATGTCCCTTGAAAGCTGTGTGGCTGTGTTCTCTGCAGTGCCATGAGGGATGATGGCTCCGCTTTGGTTCTTTCTCCCATCTAGACGGTTAACATTGTGGCGGTAACTTTGTGGCGGTAACTTTGTGATGTGCTCTCAACTGCTCGGCAGGGCGTTGCCACCCAGAGTCGCCAACTGGTGTTGGAGGCTTTTGGTTTGAGAGAATTGGTAAGGGAGGTACAGGGTCCTTCACAGGTGAAACTAAAGGTCTTATTGCAAATAGAACTTGATTGCAAGTTGGAAAGTCCCAATGTTGTACTTATAAATAATTAAAACAAAGAAAAATGTAAATTTGAGTACTTAAGAGCTTTGCAGTTTATGAGGTTTTCTGTCCTGAGGGACCACTTTATATTTTTAACAGTTACGAAAGTAACACTAGTTGAATACCTACTTATATCCCAAGCGCTGACCGTATAACACCTATAGTATTGATTCTGTTTTATAATCATGGAAACTAAAGTTCAGGAAATGGGGGAAACTGGCCCAAAGTCACATAGTAAGTGATAAAATGTGATGTTTAGAAAGCAACAAAACCTTAATTATAAATTTAAAAGAAAATCTACCATATATTAAGTGATTTTTAAGTTCCAGGCACTGGTAAAATCATTTCACATGTGCCATTTAAGGCTCACGTAAACCCATCAGGTGGGTATTATTGCATTTTAGTCTAGAGATTTATAGCTCACAAAGGTTAAATAATTTGTTCAAGTCAATCAGCTTTAAATTGCAGAACCAACATTTAAAACTAGGTCTGACTTAAAAGCCTTTACCGTAAAGCTTCTCATCCTTAAATATATCTCGAGCCACACACATCTGAACCTCACTCAGCTGCCAAATACTTCTCATCGGAACCTCACTCCACTGGAAATTAATATTTTTTAAAAAATAATAAAACATTTTTCATCAGATCCTCACTCTCCCATCCCCTGCCTTCACATATGCACCTACAGGCCTTTCTCCTTCCAGCTTATAGCAGAAAGAAAAGCCTGAGCGTTTATTTCTTTGAGTTTGCAAGTTTCTTCTGGGCCAAAAGCAGCAGAGGATAATGGGGTTTGGAGTTAGGGATCTTGATCCAAATCCTGGTTCTAAATCCCACTCCCTTTATGGTCTCAGAAACATTAACCACATGGAGCTTTGGTTTTCGTGTCTGTGACATAAGCCAGTTATACCTCTCGGGGCCGTGGTGACTTTTAAGCGACGTGACAGAGGCGAGATCTCTAGTATTGAGCAGGTACTCTACCAGTGGAGAAAATACAAAGGTTCCCAGAGTGTGGTCCAGGAAACTTCTGGAGCCCTTGAGACCCTTTTAGGGGGTCTGTGACCTCAAAACAATTTTCATGATAGTACTAAAACCTTATTTACCCCTTTCCACGAGTTTACAGTGGTATTCTCCACAGGACACAGAGGACGAGCTGTCACAGCAGACTGACTGCAAAAGCAGGTAACCCGGTTGTCATCCAATAGGTTACAGGAGAGCAGCGAGTCCCACACTTTGCTCTGCTTTGGGTTCACCTAGAGATCTTTAAAAAATATATCGATGCCCGGCTCTCCCCACATTCCCGTTTAATGGATACGTGGTGGTGTATGGTACATTGAGGTTGATAAAAGTTCCTCAGATGATGCGAATGGGCAGTAAAGTTAAATGGGGGTTTGTTTATCAAAGGCTATAAAGATTTTATTATGCAAGATGAGTGAGCTCTAGAGATCTGCTATCTAGTGGAGTGCTTGTCGTTAATAATATGGTGTTGTGTACTGTATGTTAAGAAGATACATCTCATATTCTGTTCTTATCAAAGAAATGAAAATGAAAGCAAAACCCCACAAATGAACATGAGGAAATTTTAGACAGTGATGGGTGTGCTTAGTATCTTGGTCATGCGGATGGCATTGGCCATATGCATACATTATATGTGGGCGTTTTTTTGTGGGGGTTTTTTTTGTATTTTTTTTGTGTCAACTATAATTCATTAAAGCTAAAAAATAAAAATAAAAGAATGTTAAGTAACCTAAAAAAAGAGATTGGCAAAACTCTATGCTAGTGCTACTCTCAACACCAATATTTTCTATTTGGGAAAATATAGGGTTTTTTTTTTTTTTAATGAAAGTGTTATTTGTAGTAACGTATGATGAGTCTTCTATAATTTTTAAGAATGTAAAAGGGTCCTGAGACCAAAAGTTGAAGAAGAGACATTGGTACGTTGGTATAGGGCTTAAGACCGTGGGCTCTGGGGCCAGACTGCCTGTCGAGATCAGGGTTCTGCAATTGCAAGCTTCGTGACCTTGGGCATGTCGCTAACCTTCCCTGTGCTTCAGCCTCCTTGTCTGCAAAATGAGTATTATAATAAAATATTTCTTAGGATTTTCGTGAGCTTAAACGAGTCAAACACAGAAAGCACTTTGCGCGGTGCCTGGAACGTTACAGGGGCTCTCACCAGTGTGTGCCCCCCACGTTGCTGCCGTGCGGTGGTTACACGTGGGTAACACGTGTGATGTTACATGGCCGATGTAAAATTAGTGGGCCAAGCCATCCTTCCAACCAACTCATCTTTTCACACAACGGTGGAGTACGAGCCGCCAGGTAGAGTCTCTTGGAGAAATCGTGGACCCGGTCACTCCACCCCCTGGGCTGTGGTTCATGTCTCTGTCCTTACAGTGGCAATGCTACGTGAATGCATGACTGACAGAGGAGGTGACTGACACCAGGACGACCGTGTGATTTGGGGAGACAAGGAGATGGCATTGCAAAGAGGCAGGGTGTGTCTTAACAGCTGAAATGTTCCCTGCTCCCTCGAGTCGCTCCCCTTTGCTTCAAAGAGTTGCCGGCTTTAGCACCAATGTTCCATTTGGCTTTTCCTCACAAGCATAATTCATCTCTCCTTCACATTGTTACACATCTTTATTCTCACAGTGCTATTCAACACCATTCCTCGCAATTACAGCAGTCAAAGGCTCTACTCAGGAATGAGAAGGACGTAGAGACGAGAAACTCAATAATGCTGAGGGCCATCAACATAATTAAAATTCCCTATAACAGAAGAAAAAAAGAAGAGAAGTCACGCCATTAGCACAACAATTGTTTTTCTTATGACAGCGAGGTAGCAATGCCCAGGTGAGGTCGCTCACCCATGTGTCTCAAGTGTATCTGATGCTTAGGAAGTAAGTGGAGGCTCATGACAACTTTCTGCTGTTTTAACAAAGCACAGCTTAGCTCTGCCCAGCACCACACAGCACAGCATCGCAGTGCACATTATTTTCTTAAAGTCATGTAAAATAGCACACTTTCTAAATTATGTGTAGGCAGTACTCCATTTCATAAATAAAATACCAAGAATTAATATCAAAAAGTGATCTATCGAAGGAGAAACGAAAGTTAAGAAAAAGGACAAAGAGAAGCAAAAATAGAAAAGAAGATAAAAGAATAAGAGAGAAAAGAGCAAACTACAGGCCCAGAAAAAGAGGAACATGCAGGAAAAGACACCTAACAAGAAGCATAGGCTAAGGACCATCTTGTGTCCTTTTTACTGTTGCTAAGATCTTTAAAATGTTTATATCCTGGCAACCAGGAGCGGAAACAGGGATGCACGCCTTGTTAGTAGTCCAGAGGCTGGACCAACCTTTGTGTTTTGCCAGTAGCATATGGTTAACAGTCTGTTCCATGACCATATTTGTCTACGTGTTTTGACTATAGGTTAAAAAACTGTTTAGAGTTACAAGGTTTTCAATGGGCTCTTAACATCTCATGGTGTAGTTGCCATAAGTCATTCATTTATTCATTAGTGACAGGAAATAATTCATTTCCTCTTCCTCGTTTTCTTTCTTTTCTGCTTTTGTGATAAGCATTCCTGTCCACATACCCGTACATGTAGGTGGTTTAATTGCTGTAGAGATAGCTACCTGGATTAAAGGTATGTGTGACTTTCATATAAGTAAATGTTCCTCGCTTTCCAAAATGGCAGTAACATCTGATATATAAGAGCATGCTTTTCACCGTTTCTCTGCCAGTGATAATTTTGATAACTCTGTAATTTTTGCCAATCTGGTGATTAGTCTGTTGTTAGTTTAACTGACATTTCTCCTACTACTAGTGATTTTGAGCATCACTCTATGAGTATGTTTGACCACTACATTTGCATTTTTGTAAATTCCTTTCTCATAAGCTTTGTCTATTTTTTATTGTGTTCTTTTGCCAGTTATATTCACTTCTTGTATATAAAAACATTAAAACTTTGCTGTTATCTGCTTTAAAAAAATTTCCAATTTTTTTATCATACCACTGTTTATATGTAAATATATATATTGTACTCATTTTTGCTTTCCAAATTAAGATATATTATACATTTTTGTCACCTTGGTAAGTTCTTTTATGTCCCTTCACAATCAATCCTGATACCCCATCCAGAGGTAACCACTATTATGATTGCTAGCACCACTTATTAAGTTTGCCTGCTCATTTTTATATCTGATTCTGTTTGCTCAATATAATGAATTGAAATTTGTTGCTGCATGTATCAGTCTGTTCCTTTTATTTTGCTCAGTAGTAGTATTCTATTGTTTGAATAATCGGTTCGTTTAGCCACTCTGTTGTTGATAGACATTTGAATTGTTTCTAGTTTTAACGAAATTATGTCATCTGCAAACAGAGACAGATTTACTTTCTGATTTGGATACCTTTTATCATTCATTCATTCATTCATTTACTCATTCATTTCCTAATTGCTCTGAATAGTCCTTCCTATACAATGTCCAATAGAAATGGTGAGAGGGGTATCTTTTTCTTGTTCCTGATCTTAGAGGAAAAGCTTTTGGCATTTCACCGTTGAGCATGATGTTAAATGTGGGCTTGTCATATGCCCTTTGTTATGTTGAGGTACATCCCTCTATCCCAACGTGTTGAGAATTTGATTTTTTTCACAGAAGGAGGCTGAATTTTGTCAAATTATTTTTCTGCACCTATCGAGATGATTATATGATTTTATCCTTTATTATGTTATGAACCATCCTGGAATAAATCCCACTTGATCATGGAATATTATCCTTTTAATATATTGTTGAATTCAGTTTGCAGGTATTTGCATCTATGTTCATCAGGGATATTGGCCTGTAGTTTTCTTTTCTAATAGTGTCCTTGTCTGGTTTTGGTATCAGGATAATGCTGACCTTGTAAAATGAATTTGAAACCTCCACTTCTATTTTTTTGGGGGGTTGGTGGGAAAGAATTTGAGAAGGATTGATATTAATTCTTCTTAAAATATTTGGTAGAATTCGCCAGTGAAGCCATCTGGTCCTGAGCTTTTGTTTGTTGGGAGATTTTGACTACTGATTCAGTATACCTACTAGTAATTATCTGTTCAGATTTCCTATTTTCTGCCTGTTTTGAAGTATTTTTTTGTTCACCTGATGTGTTGGAGTCACTCAGCTAGTGTCTGGATTTCTTTCACAGGGAATGCTTCCATGGTAGCTGTAAATTTGGTGTGGCCGTGAGAGGAAGGGAGTTCAAAGGCCTCCTATGTCACCATCTTTTAAAAACGCCTGTGACATTTTGTTATTGCAGCCTGAGCAGACTAACTCCGGATGTCTTACTTTCTTAATAGGGCTATTTAGATCATTTATTTTTCAGTATTTCTTCTTTTCCAGTATTTCAATTTAAAGCTATAAAGTCTCCTCTAAACATACTTTAGTTGTATCCAATACAGTTTGGTATGAATAGTTCATTATTTTATTTTAATATATTTTTAATTCTTCTTAGAGTCTTACGTAATTTAGAATTTCCAAGCTGTTTTAGAATTGTTAGGGTTTTTTGGGTTTTTTTTAATTGACATCTAACACAGTTCCATTGTATGCAGAGAACATACTTTAGATTTCACTGAGACTTGCCCTATGGCTTTTGTTGAAAATGTTCTGTGTATAATCTTTCAGTTATTCTTTGTCATTATCATTTTTATTTCAACTTCACTTTTGAAGGACATTTTAACCAGGCATAGAATTCAGTTTCATATTATTTTATTTGAGCACTTATAAAAATGTCTTTCCACTATCTTCCGGCCTCCATCAATAATGTGACATTTAGGTTTTTTTTCTTCATTGTATTATTTAAAATCCTATCATTTTACGGCCTTTCTGCATATTCTTTCATTTACTAAGAGGTGTGCTAAAATTTCTTTTGATGATTTTAGCTTTTTCTACTTATAAAGTTTTGTTAGCTTTTCTTTTAATATTTTGAGCTGTGTTATAAGAAGCAACCAAACTTAGAATTGTGATATTTTTCTTGTGGATCGATCTTTTTTTCATTATGAAACCCTCTCTATCCTATGTCTGGTAAGGCTTTTTGCCTTAAGTTTTTGTTATTACTATAGATATATCTGGCAAACAGAACACAGTTTTTTTTAATTCACTGTGACAACCTCTGTTTTTTAATTGGAGTATTTTCCATTTAATGCAGTTACTGATAGATTTCTATTGAACTATCTCTAAGCATCATTTATTTTTAAAATGTCCCATTTCTTATTTATTTCTCTTTATGTTCAAATTTGAATTAATAAACTATTTTAAAATTATTTTTATTCTTTTTTTTGTATATATAAGCTTGTTTATTCTACATTTAAAAATTGTTCTTCAAAGTGGTGACCATGGAAATTACCAACTCGTTCTTTCACTCACAATAGCCACTATGAATTGATGCTTTTACTACATCCCAGACAATGCTAGGATGTGAGAGAATACTTCATTTATACCCTTCCTGCTTTTATGCCACTTTTGTTTTAAACCCCATAAGAAATCCCTACTTTTTAAACATTCGACATGCTAGCTTTACTCTCAGACTTGCCATTTTCAACGCCCTGTATTTCTTCCAGAAGTGCTGTGTTTTCCTTTGGTGTTTATTCTTTGCGTTTCTCATCTGCTTAAAGAATTCCTTTAATATGCCCTTTTAGTGAAGTTTTGCCAGTGCCAAATTTTTTCACTTTTTGTGAGTCTGATATCTTCAAATTTACTTTTGAAGAACATTTTCTCTTACATTTCATGCTCAATTGATTTTCATCAAGGGCACCATGGAAATGAAATAAGTAAAACTTTTCAACAAATGGTGCTTGGACAACGCGCAAAATAATGAAGCTGAACTCTTTCTTCACACTAGACACAAAAATTAACTCAAGATAGATCACATAGCTAACCATAAGTGCTAAAACCGTAAAATTCTTAGGAGAAAACATAGGAATACATCATCATGACCTCCGGTTAGACCATGGTTTCTTAGCTACAACACCAAAAGCACAAGCAAGAAAAAAATTTATATATAGATAAATTGGACTTCATCAAAATTAAGAACTTTTGCTTTGCAGAGAATGAACCTTAATGTATACAAATTTAAAAAATCTTTTAAGTACTCAAGGGATGCCAGAATATAAATTAGACTGAGACAAAGTAATCTAATTGCATTAGGAATATCTGAAATAAGCTCACTGAAGAGGATTGGGGTTGAGGGAAGGTGCTTATTGAAGTTACTTTGGAAATGAATGGAGTCTGTAAGACTAAATGCAAAAGGAACTAACTATAAGCATTGTTTCCCATGGATTTATCAGTTAAATATAACTTCTCACTTATATTTATAAGTTATATTTAACTATTTGGTAAGTTATAATTTATTTCATAAACCATTTCCTATGGGGGTATCAGTTCACAATCTGACACCATTCTACATGTATAAACTGTCATTGAAAAATTAAGTAAATGGGTGGAGGATTAAGTAAATGGGGAGAGTCAGGTTTCTCACTGTTGGGTGGAGAGAGGTTACAAGTAACCAATGGAGAAGGCTAAAATGATCCCCGCGGTAAATGGATAAGTCTTGTAGATATCATCATAAAAGTCATGCCTACACTAATGTTGATAGTGATGGATACATAAAGAAGCATTTGTAGATAGAAGTATATACATGGATTAGCACACACACATATTTTGTGCTCTGTCCCCTGGGAGGGCCTAAGAAACAATGGTACTCCAGTAGCAACAAGTACACCTAGTGCCCGTACTGTGGTTTCTAATACCATCTCCAACAAAAGGAACCAGAGTTCTTTGGAGAATTGGCCTATTGTAGACCTGGGGCAGGGGCAGTATAAGAGAAGCCAGGAAGTATGGAAATGCTAAAACAAACAAACAAACCCCCCCACACACACACTTGGGGGTATATTGAAAGGTCACAGAAGCCAAGTGAAAGAGTTCCCAATGGCTAAAATTGAACAATTTGCACAACAAAATGAATAATTTTAGATGATAACCGAAAACAGAAAATAAATACCCATAGATCTATGATTCAGTAAGTAAGCAGAGGGAGAATAGGCAAATCTCCAGTTTAGAAGAATTTCAAATGATTTATGTAGCTACTCTGTCTCCAAGGAGTTGGAGCCTAACTCCCTCCTGTCGGTTGCACACAGTGAGTTCATTCCAAAGAATACAGAAGAGAAAGAGAGGGGAAGACCAGTAACTTGATACACAGATGGATTCAGTTTATGAACACTTCGACCTCATATCTGTCTCAGGAAAAACTATTGATCATACACATGGAATTTATCAAATTTTCTGAGGTCTAAGTCTCAGTAGCATCTCAAAAAGATGATATGTGTGTCTACCAAAGGGTAAAATCTCAGTGGGGGTGAGGGACGTGAGGATTTTGTCAGGGGACCTAGTCTGGGGCCACAATTTCTCAAAGACTTTCTCTTTCTATCACTCCATTCAGTAAGTTACCTCTGCCGTTATGGGGCAGAGTATTTTGTGTGTCTTTTGGTCTTTACCAGGAGAGTGTAATTGTCTATCAATAACCTAGTTCAGTGTGGGAATGTCACTTCTCAGTCTTCCTGTCCTGAGTGGACTCTAGGCCTTGGTTTCTTTTTCCTTCACTGCTCTCAGGTTGGGAATCAGATTCCAAATGGGCAGCGTTGGCTGGTGGCCTTGAGGTATAAGCAGCTGTTGCTCTCTGGCATTCCACTGACTGATTTCAGGTTAGACTTTCATCTAAAAATTGACCTAGGAGTTCCAGATGACTCTTCAGCCCTTCAGCGCTTCTAAGGTGTTTAAAAATGTTTTGTTTTGTTTTTAAATTTTTTCTTTGTTTTCAGAGGAAGCTCAATCCACATAGCCCATTTCACTATTATTACCAGAACCAATGTCTTTATTTTCTTCTCTTTTCCCCTATTTCCTGTGGTCCTGGTCTGTCTAGATTCTCAATGTTTCTTAGAATCTGCCATATGAAATATTTTACTTCTCTTAGGACCCCCCCCTTTTTTTAGGCAATTAGTTTTCAGCTGTCTCAGCAATATTTGATGGGTCTTACTGACTATTTTTTTCCTCCATGTAGATGCATATCTTTTACATTCATTTACGCTAATTTAAGTGGCATTTTAGAAAGAGCAGAAATAAATGCCTGTTTTCTGTCTATCGTGTTTTATCAGAAGTCCAGTCTAAATACCAAAACCATAAAAACATTCCTCTCATATCCAGGACTTTGAACTACTACTATTCAGCTATACCCGTATTTCCTTTTGTATAGAACTTTATCTTTTATATTGTCCTCATTGATGTGTACGTTTTATCTCCTCTACTCATCTGTGCATTCCTAAAGTTGGGGATTATACTATGTTTATTTTTCTATTCTGTAGTGCCTGGCATAATGACTGTCAGATAACTATGATTTGTGTAAATGTTTGTGAACAAAGGAAAATATGTGTGTCAGCAACATTATTTGCATGATGCTGATTTGGGAAGCTAATCCATCTTTACGATTAAAACTATTACTAAAATGCAGCATACTTACAATGAATAGGGTGGTAACAGGCTTACACTCGCTGATTTCTTCAGCATAGCCACAAAAGTAGTTTTGATCTAGAATGAAACCAAATACAAGGAGAATGATTCCTATTGTTGCTGCCAGGGCACTAAAAAAATTCATTGTTCGGCTCATCTTCATCTGAAAGAGAAAAAGAACATAACACAATGATTCAGACCCAGTCAGAGTCTGTAGACAAAATGGGGAGCAGGATTTTAGTCCCAACATCACAATGCCACGGAGCAACTGTGTGTCATCTTATGTGAATCACTACCTTTTTGGGCTTCAGGCCCTCATCTACAGAATGAGGGGAATCCAGTGAATTTTTAATAATCCATCCCCCATTTAATTGAGGGGAGGGGTATACACAGGACAAAAAGATTTTTTTAGGGGTAGCCACATCGCATTGCACTTTGATGCTCCAGTAAGTCATGACCTGTTGACACTTTTGTTTTATGACTCTGTTTAAACTAAAAATTATATTTGCAATTTTTAATTCTTTCTAAAACTACAAATCTACGGGAGATGTCCTTTGCTGAAAATAATTTATCAGATAATTAATATTTCATATTTTCCATGTTTTGAAAAAAGTAAAAGTATTCTACTTATAATTTATCTATAAGTTAAAATTTTGCATTATTAACTCTGTATTTTTTTTTTCAGATTCTATCAGGTTTAGTTATATTGCCTACATAATGTACCTATAATATGAGTCAAGCTATTGCCTATCAAAGTAACTGGCATGCACTAGGCCCCAAAAAAACTTAGAGAAAGAATGAATGAGTTACTGATATAATGAGACCCATTCTGTCATTTGGCTGAGGAACTTGGACAAATCATTTATTCTATGCCTCAGTGTCTTTCTATATAAAGTCAGAATTAAACTTGATAACCTAGAAAACTCTTTTAGCACTAATGTTTTATGATTCTATTTAAAAAAAAAAGATGTGAATAACATTGATTGATTGTATCAGTAATCGACAGTTTGTGGAATTATAGTGGCTTAATGATTTTCCAAATTGATTTTCACGGCTAGGATTAATTATATATCTCAAACTTATAAATTTTTAATAAAGAGGACTATAACTCACCAGAACGTCTGTGGTGGTTCTTTCCAGTGCAACTAGGAAGGCTCCAGAATTAATGAACTGTTAAAAAGAATGAATATCTTACTGACGGACATGTTAGCTGATGTTAAAGACTTCTCACAGAATAAACTTCTCCGTTTCTTTTGCAGACCCTTCTTCACACTTCACTCGACCCTCGGATATGAGAAGGGTGTGAGGCCATGTATGGTTGCTTATAAATGAATAGTGTACAAAATACTGGATTAGACATTTGCTTTAGCCTTAATATTTATCTGAACGTGAGGCTTTTTTTTTAACCTCACTGGGCTTTAGTTTTCTCATCCATCTTTCATTTTTAGCTACTGCGGACTCAGCTTTGATATCCTGACCCCCTGGTGTCAAATCAGTTTACAACCAATAAGATCGGATTCCATCATTCTTATAAGACACATCTTTTATACCCATTTGCAGTTCAGTGTGTTCTCTTGGTTGGGAGCATAGGTGGAGTTGCAGCTAATATTTTGGGAATTCTGAAAAAGATCTCAAGAATTTTCATGCAGGTGAGTCATATGTGGTGGCATCCTTGTCTAGCATAAACCTCAAATCTGATTACAGCACATCTGTTTTTTAAATTTCTAGGCCCATTTCATGGCGTTTCTTCCACCTCATCCCTCCACTGTTACTCTCTGCACTGAACTCGGACCGTTCTCAGAATAGAAAGTGTTCTCACACGCCTTACACTTTTTTCTCATGTTTCTCCCTTGGCATACGATGGGATGTCCCTACCTGCCCCGCTTCCACCCAGCCACCCCCCACACCCTTCCCCTGTATGTGTCCACATCTGATTCACATCCTTTAAAATTCAGTCAAGCCGGAAATGTCTCTGGGCCACCTCCCCTTCGTTTCGTAGGTGCCTTTCCTGTAGAGACAGCTCGCGTGTCCTCGATGTCACCCCTCATCCCACCATGGGGTCATTGTCTGACTCTCCACTCACCCGAAACCTTGAAACCAGCGACTGCCTTTTCTCCACATCCCCACACAGGGCCCATTCTCTGGCACTAAATTAGGTGCTAAAACAATGTTTATTGAATATGATTAAATAAACGCATCTGTGCAGCTCAAAGGTCCATCTGAAAAGCCTTCTCCACTTCATCTCGGCTTATGTAAGCACTTTCCACTCCTCTGTGACGCCATTTATCAGATTGCCTGGAAATTACGTGTTTACATCTTTTCTTTCTTGCTAACTGAGGGGTATGTGAAGAAAAGACGTATGTATTTTTATTTCTGTTCATTTGCTTTTTGTTTTCCCCCCAGTTTTACTGAGATATAATTGACGTACAGCATTGTATAAGTTTAGGGTGTGCGGCATAATGATTAGACTTACATGGATCACGAAATGATCACCACAATAAGTTTAGATAACATCCATCATCTCATATAGATACAAAGAAAAAGAAAAACGAGGAAAAAATATATTTTTCCTTGTGATGAGAATAACTCTTCAGATCTACTCTCTTTAAAATTCCATGTGTATCGCATAGCGGTGTTAATTATGGTTATCACATATAGCGGCTGCACGTTGCATCCCTAGTACTTTGTTATCTTACAGCTGGAAACTTGTGCCTTTTGACCACTTTCATCCATTTTCCCTCTCCTCACTTCCTGCCTCTGGTAACCACAAATCTGATCTCTTTTTCTTTCTTTTTTTTTTCCCCCCCTTTAGATTTCATGTATAGGTGAGGTCATGCGGTATTTGTCTTTATCTGATTCATTTTACTTAGTGTAACGCTCTCAAGTTTCATTCATGTTGTCACAGTGGCAGGATGTCTTCTTTTTTATGGCTGAATCATATTCCATTATAAATACACGTGTGTGTGTATGTGTGTGTGTGCGTGCGTGCGCGTGTGTATTTACAACTCTTTATCCACTTGTCCGTAGATGGACACTTAGATATTTTCCATGTCTTGGCTATTGTAAATAATGCTGCTATGAACATGGGTAATCGCTTTGACATAGTGTTTTTGTTTCCTTTGGATAAATTCCCAGAAGCGGAATTGCTGGATTATATGGTAGTTCTAGATTTAAATTTTCGAGGCACCTCCATACTGGTTTCCATAGTGAGGGCCCATGTATTATTAAGCGTAGGACCCCCATTGCCTTCCTCTATGTGTCTGGCTTATGATAGATAGTAACTTATTTTGAATGAATGAATGGACAGATAACCTCAAGACTGGAAGAAATAGTCCCAAAGAAACTTCAAGACCCAATGATGGGATATCGGTAACTCTGATGAATTAATGGGGAAATAATTTCAACAAGGTTGATTTTTATTTTAACTATTTAAAGTCTGTCATACAACTGATAAGTTTTGTAACCAGGAATTCTCTAATCTTCCTGTTGGCATGGCTTCAAATTGAACTTGATTGACTCTACTCACCAAAGCGGAGCTCCAGAATGGATATCCTGTAACGAATATAAAGGGGAACCTTGGGTACGGATTTTCATAGGTGAAGAGAAAAATAACTCCAAAAGAAAAGTTCATCAGTCCAACCAGGATCTGGATAGTCTGTAAATAGAGGAAAAAAAGATGTGAGGAAAAGCCAAAATGGTGGGTTCCCCTTTCAAAACCTTAGCTCTCCTTTTGGTAAAGGGTAAAGGGTTTGGCAATTGCTCTCTTTTATAAATAAGGGAAGGATAGCAGAATCCCCTTTATGATGCATGCAGGTATTTTCTCGATCCCTCTATCTGGCATTTAGTAATAGGTAAAATGATCTAAATCAATGCTCCTAAAAATACAGCCCATGGATCGACAGCCTTAGGATCACCTGGGAATTATAAACGCAAACAATCAGGCCCAATCCTATACCTACTGAATAGAATCCTCAGGTTAAAATTAAAAATAGAACTACCATATGATCTAGCAACTTCACTTCCGAGTATATGTCTAAAGGAAATGCAGTCGCTGCCTTGAAGAGATATCTGTGCTGTCATATTCATTGCGGCATTACTCACAACAGGCAAGACATGGAAATAACCTAAGTGTCCATAGATGATTGAACGGATAAAGATGTGATGCACATGTATATGTATGTATGTGTATGTATAGAATGAAATATTATTCCACATAAAAAAAGGAAGGAAACTCTGCCATTTAAAACAACATAGATAGACTTTGAGGACATTATGCTAAGTGAGTAAGTCAGACATAAACAAATATTCTATGATCTTCTTTATATGTAGAATCTAAAAACATTAAATTCATAGAAACAGAGAGTAGAATGGTGGTTACCAAGGACCGAGGGGTGGAAAGAATAAGGAGATGTTGGTCAGAGGGTACAAACTTCTAGCTGCAAGATCTGAGGGACAGCATGGTGATATAGTTAACGGTACCTTATACTTAAAAGTTGCTATGAGAGTTGAGATTTAACATTCTCACCAGAACAACAACAACAAAATGGCAATTACATGAGGTGAAAAATGTGATAACTAACCTTATTGTGGTAAACATTCGGCAATATATAAGTGTATCAAATCATCACATTGTACACCTTAAGCTTACACAATGTTAAATGTCAAGTACATCTCAATAAAGCTGGTGAAAAAACCTCCAAATCTTTAGCCTATT
Organism: Pteropus medius; assembly: GCF_902729225.1. Lineage (NCBI taxonomy): Eukaryota > Metazoa > Chordata > Mammalia > Chiroptera > Pteropodidae > Pteropus > Pteropus medius. The sequence continues at coordinate 2,791,856 of NW_024356248.1, forward strand.
ACATGGTAAAGTATTATGAGAGGCACTGAATTCTAAATCACCATACCAGCCTGGCCTCCAAGAAGTGCTCTGTCAGAAAACTCCTCCATTGATGGCCAATCCTCTGAGCCGGTGGAGGAATTGTCACATCAACTTCTAAGCATTCCTCATCTTTTCTATTTTTTTCTCCCTGTGCCACTACCATGCGCCACATAAGTACTTCCTACACCTGTGATGCACTACACCACCAAACAGCGTGCTGATGAGTGCTGGGGAAGACTGATGAGAATGACGTGGGAATGGAAGGTGTGCGGTGTATGAGCCTGTCCTCTGCCCTCTTTAACCCCCAGTCCACCTTCTCAGTCTGAATCATCTCATGCGCTTCTGTAGCAACAATTACCTTTAAGTAGGTGAGTTGTAAATAATATATTCCTCAGCTCCAGACCCCATTTTTAGGTCTCTCTCGTCAAACATCCCCACTTGAATGGCCCATGGTTACCACTTTATAGTCGATATGTTCAAAAACAAGTCACTGTTGTCCCTTTAAACCTTCTCTTCTTTCTGTGTGATACATTCTGTGGATTGTGGCAAATGTATCCACCATTATAGTATAGTACGGAATACTTTTCCTGCTCTAAAAATCCTTTGTCCTCCACCTACCTATTCATCCCTTCCTTGCCCCTCCAGCTCCTCGCAGCCACTGGTCTTTTTATTCTCTCCATATTTTGGCTTTTCCACCATGTCATATAGTTGGAATCACATAGTTCGCAGCCTTTACAAGCTGGCTTCCTTCACTTGGCAATGTGCATCCTAGGTTCCTCCCTGTCTCGTCCTGGCTTAATGACTCATCTACTTTGAGCACTGAATAATATTCCATGGTATGGATATAACACAATTTATCCATTCTAATTTTTCTTTTTTCTTAATTTGTAATTTTATTCTTTTACATCTTTTAAATCTAGTTTGTTCACTCCCAGCTGTCTGCCATTCCCAAACTATGTTGCCATGTGCTTTTTGTTCATGATGCTTTCTCCCTCTATAATATCCTGCCTCCCATCTCTCCCTCCCTTCGTTTCCACTTATTAAAATTCCCTTACTTCTTCAGAGTTCAGATTAAATGCCAAATTTGCCATGCCGTTGTCTTATCCCATTTAGAGAGAAGTAACTGTGCCCTCTCTGGGTTATCCTGCCCCCACCAGCAACACCATTTATGGCTCTTATTAAATGTGACATAAAAGTGTAGTTTTTAATATTTTCTTCTTAGTACTTCTCAATTATATTTTTATTCTCCTCAAGGAGAAAAACTAAGTTGTTTTCACTTCTGTAACTCCCGTAGTGTCTAACATAGTTTCTTGCACATAGTTTTATACATATTTGTTAAAATAATTTGAACTCCGTAGCGGAAGTTTGGGTACCATTATATTCGAATGGCAGTAAAGCAGTTTAAACTGATGAGTCTCTTCTGCATGTCAGTGGGCCATCTTTCTCTACTTCTCCGTTTTTGTTTTTTTTTTCTGGAAAAAAATACCAGTTTCTATTTTTTCATTCTTGGAGGCTGGGAATTGAAAGGACAAATATTTTCTAAGATATGGGCACTATTACAACCTCAGACATAGCTGATTCCCCACATTGAAACAAGGATTGGTAAATAAAAGGCGGTTAATATTAATGAAATGGGTAAATGGGTGGATGGAGTGATGAGCACTTACACTATTAAGGGGATTTTCTGCAAAAGCCCCCCATTGAAAAATACCATGTCATGTTGTCAAAATGAATTCTAATTTTCATCTGGGGAAATATGAAACGGTAGAACTCAGTAACCCAGAATATAAAACCTGGTCTGTTGACTTCTACTTGATTTTCTCTTTCCCTTGTTTTCTCTGAGCTTGACTGGAAAAAAATCTCCTAGGTGATCTGTGTGGATATTTTTACTCTGTGGCCAAGCTCAGGGACCTTGGTTTATTTGTTTTATATCTTCCTCTCCACAGAACCTTGTACATAACTCCTATAGAAATGTGATACATACTTCCTAAATTGAATGGAAGCGAAAGTTGGAATTATTTCCTACATGAAAACATTGTGCCACCGGATACGTTTCCCTGTCTTTCTCCCTCCACCCCCTGTCTTAGTTCAGGCTTCTATAACAAAGTATCATAGACTGAATAGGTTACAAAGAAAAGAAATTTATTTCTCAAGCTTCTGGAGGCCGGAAGTGGTTGGGTTCTGATGAGAGACCACTTGCGGTTTCAGACTGACTTCTCTGTTGTATCACATAATGGAAAGAGAGCCAGCTAGCTTTTGTGGCCTCTTCTTTTAAGGGCACTGATCCCACTCCTGAGTACTCCGCCCTCATGACCTAATTGTTTCTCAAAGGACCATCTCCAGATACCATCACATTGGGCTTCGGCTTTCAAAATATGAACTGGGGGAACCACAAACATTCAGTCCATAACAATCTGTCCTGGTCCCCCACCCCCCATATTCATGTCCTCACACAGAAAATGTTTATTCTGTCGTAGCAGCTCCCAGAGTCTTAACTTCTTCCACCATCAACTCTAATGTCCAAAGTCTCATCGAAATATCATTTAAATCAGACAAGAGTGAGACTTGAAGTACAAATCATCCTGAGGCAGATTCCTCTCCAGCTGTGAACATGTGAAACCAATTCAATTATGAGCTTCCAAAGCATAATGGTGGGACAGGCGTAGAATAGGCATTTGCATCCCAAAAGGGAGAAATAGGAAAGGAGGGGCGATGGGTGCCAAACAAGTCCAAACCTAGCCATGCAAATTCCATTAGGTCTTAAGTCTTCAAAATGATTCTCTGTGGCTTGATGCTTGGCCCTGTGGTTCCACCGGGATGGTGGTCTTGCCTTCAGGACCCACTGGGGTAGTGGTCCTGTCCCTGTAGCTCCACTGGACAGAGGTCAGGTCCTCATCAGTTTGGGCGGCTCCTCCCCCATGGCTTTTATTAGAAGTCATCCGGCCTGTTGAAACCCAGGTGGTGGGCTTGATGATCTCTAAATCACGTTTGGGGTTCTTCTTCCCTTGTCTGGAAGAATGGTGCACACTCACAACCCAATAGCTCTGTTGTCTCATCCTGTAAATCATGAGACAATAAGAGAGCCTTCCTTCGTCCCTTCCTGTCCTCCTCTTCTTCAGTTCGGACTGGCAGCTTGCCTGCTGGGGTGGCTGATCAAGTCCTTAGTTCACACCCACATTAATCTCCTTAATTAAAGGCCCCTTGGCCACACCCCTTGTGTACCCTTGCTAATACCCTCCCTCAGTTTTTGCAATATGGATCGGCTGAGAACTTTCCACATCTTTAAGTTCTAGTTGCTTTTGCTGAATAATTCTGTATTCGAGCAATTTCTCATTCTTGCATTTTGCTGCAAGCAGTCAGGAGGAACCAAGCCCCCTTCTTCGACACTTCCTTTAGAAATCTCCTCAGCTAAGTATTGAATTCCGTGGCTGGCAAGTTCTACCTTCCACAAAACACTGCAACACAACGCAGTTCGGCCAAGTTCTTTGCTACTTTATAAAAAGGATCTGCTTTTGTCCTTCGTCCAGTAACATGCTCCTTATTCACCTGAGACCTCATCAGAGTGGCCTTTCCTATCCATATTTCTACCATGCTTCTGTTCAGGATGACTTGGGTATTCTCTAAGAAGATGGAGCCTTTTTTTTACAGCTCCCTTCTTTTCTTCCTGAGCTCTCACTAATTGCCTTCATGACAATCTCAGCTGCTTCTAGCGTGTGCCTCAAAACTCTTCTATCCTCTACCCATTACCCAGTTCCAAAGCTACTTCCACATTTTTAAGCATTTGTTAGAGCACCACCCCACTTCTTGGTAGGTTTGAGCTGCTGTAACAAAGGGACAGACTGGGCAGCTTATAAACCACAGACATTTATTTCTCATGGTTCTGGAGGCTGGAAATCTTGAGATCAGGGTGCCAGCCGACCATGGTCCCATTCTGATCAAGAACCTCTTCTGGGTTCCAGACCACCGACTTCTCTGTTGTCTGCTCATAAGATGGAAAGGGAATGTGCTAGCTCTCTGACCCCTCTTAGAAAAGGCACTAACCTCGTTCACGAAGGCCCCACCATCAGGAACGAGTTACCCACCCCCCAAAGGCCCCACCTTCAGACACCACCACATTGGGCTTATGGTTTCAAATGTGAATTTGGGGAACACAAATATTGAGTCCATAACACACCCTCAGCAGAGTTTACATTGGGGCAAATTTTACTTACCCCAAAGATTTTCATTTTTGTAGAAAGTAATTTTGGAAAGGGGATCCGGGACTCAACGGTTGTGACCGTAGAGTTTGTTGACTGAAACTCGGGAACAGTGACCTGCGGAGGAAACACCAGAAACACGGGATTGTGTGTCCTGTTGGAATCCATGATGGTGGTGTTGATATTTTGAAGTGATAGAGTGATGTAGTTGACACTTCGGTCTAGACCATGTTCTTCTCCTGTCCCCAGGCTGTCTGGAGCGCTGGTGTTGTGGTGTTTTGTCTTGGAATTATAGAACCACAGAGTCACAGAGCCATGGAATCTTAGTACTGGTCAAGATCTCAAGAAGGTGTGAGTGAGTAAAAGGCCCAGGACTAGGGGTTGGAGGGCCTGACTGGTGTCTTAGTTTAGTCAGAAACTCACAGTGACCTTGGGAAGGTCATATTCCTTTCTCTCTGTCTCAGCTCCCTTATATGTACATTGCTCATGTTGGACTAGATGATCTGTAAAGACATTTTATTTTCCAAATAAATATTGCGAACATTTATTCTAGTTCTCTATCTTCAGGCAGGTAGAGGGCAAAGCCCCTCAAGCCATAAACTTAATTGGCCACCGCTCCAAGTGTCTATTCAGCCTGTCACTTTAGTTTTTCTTGTTATTGTTTTTTTTTTTTTCCATCTGATTCTGTTAGCTTTAGCTAAAGCTAACAGAATCAGATGGAAAAAAACCGCACACCTTCCATTCCCACGTCATTCTCATCAGTCTTCCCCAGCACTCATCAGCACGCTGTTTGGTGGTGTAGTGCAGGTAACTCGTTCCTGATGGTGGGGCCTTCGTGAGCAAACCACCCCAAAACTTAGTGGCTTCAAACAACCACCATTCGATCTGCTCACAATTCTGTGGATCGTGTGGGTGGTTCTGCTGTTCTGATTCAGCTAGCTATTTTCAGCCAGGTTTTCTTATGCATCTGTGGTCAACTGGTGAAGTGGCCAGAGCTGGATGATTTGGTATGGCCTTAATCACATATCTGGCAGTTGGCTGGTGATTGGTTCTCCTCTGATTCACAGATGTTTTTCAGAACTGCGGAATCATGTGTGCGCTTGTACCACCGACCTAAGCAAATTGCATAGACAACCCAGATTCAAGGAGTAAGGAGGTTGACTCCGTCTCTCAATGGGAAGATCTGTGCTGTCTTATTGCAGGGACATAGATGAAGCGAGGGGACAAATCGTATCCTTTTATACACTCTACCTTATCATCTTCTATTGTTTCTTAATAAGATCAGGTCTTCCTAAATTGAAAATCCTGATGTGACGGGCTCTAGCCACTTGCCAGTTAGAACGTTTTAAAAGACCACCCCCCTTACAATTTCTTTTCTCCAAATCGATTGTCTCTCATTCAGTTTTCCTTGAACATAGAATCCTAATAGTGACCATTCTTTATGAAAATCCTCTGATGTTGAGTTAGTCATCTCTGAGTTAAAGCAAACTCCATTCCAAATATTTTATAATATACCAATTCACCCGCATTACTTATGTTTCAGCTGTCTGTTGGCCTTTTTCCAGTGTCTGTCTGTCTGTCTGTCTGTCTGTCTCTCTCACACACACACACAC